>NW_017385989.1:1280778-1300173 GCF_000237925.1 Schistosoma mansoni | reverse complement strand
TGGGAGTAACAGGAGTACGTAAGTAAGTAATATCAATGGGTATAATAAATATGTTGTTACTTAGGAACTCACGAATGGGCCGTTTTCTGCGTCATCAATGTCTGCATTCTCGGGTCAGTTTGTAGAAACTTGCGCATCGCATCCGCATTCCTTATTCCATTCAGTATATGTAGTCTTCAGAGCCACCTAATTGTGGTAAGGTGTGACGTTAAAGTTATCTTAGTATTGTTGGTTTCAAGCGAAAGGTACTGTGTTCAAGTCCCAGAGTGAACATCAACTCTGAGATGCAGGTACATCCAGCTGACGAGTCCCAAAATAGGACGAAACGTGCGTCCTGGATTCCATTGCTAGCCACTATCCACCTTTGCCTATAAACATTTTTATTGTATTTCCTTCTCATTATCTTTTGTACATTAATCAACATTTAACCATAATTTTGTTTTAGTTATCAAATAAATGCAAGAACTGAACTGGCCATAAGATATAATGACATATCACCATTGGAAAATCATCATTGTGCTGTTGCATTCAGTATACTAAATCATCCTGAATTAAACATTTTTGCAAATGTTAATCAAGAAGTATTCCGTCGAATAAGACAGGTCAGTATGATAATGAGGACTTGAGAAAATATGAATATTATGTTGTTTATTGATAGTGTACAACAGAGAACACTAGACGGTTTTTTCATTCGAATATGGATCTTTCCAACAGTGTACAACTATGACTTTATCAAGGACCGAGGTTAAAATCTTCTGATCTCTTGACATGTGCCTTACTCAGTTGACATTTAATAATTCACGTTTTTAACTCTAATTTACGGGTGATTTGGACCAACAACAACAACAACCAATAACAACTGTCTCAATCCTAACCTGACTGAACTACACTAGTAACAACTTCTCGATAGAAACAAGAAAACAGATCTTAGAACAAATCATTAATGAACCTCGATTATATTATTAATCAAATATTTTGAAGAGGACGGTTCAATCTGTAGATAATAGTGAGATGTTTCCTCCATCTTCTTATGGGAAGTTGTAATTAGCAACGTTCTGCCAGGTCAAGATTGAGGTAGCTGTCCCCGATGATATTGGTTTATTATCATACAACATCGTCAGTTGACTGAGATAAAAATTTCGAACAATCCAATCCTATCAGGACTCAGTGGACGAGTGGATAATGCGATGGCGTTTGAAGTGAAAGGTACTGGGTTCAAGTCCCAGAGTGAACATCAACTCTGAGATGCAGGTACATCCAACTGACGAGTCCCAAATAGGGCGAAACCCGCGTCCTGGATTCCACTGCTAGTCACTATCTACCTTTGCTTATAATACTTGTGAATTAAGGCTATATCAAGGCAATATGCTCAGTATGCACATACGTCAATTCGAGACTGACCAGTTGCAGTCCTAACACATCGATGGGAAGATTCAAACAAACAATACTAAATGAATCCAATCCTAATTTAGTCAACTTAACTTATCAGGTTCATCTCTAGATCTGAGGTGTTTGGGTTTAATTCAGTATAGAGCCATGAGTGAGCAATGCTGAGATTGTTTTAACAATTCATTGAACATTTATGTTTCGTCTCTTCTAAACATAAAAGGGCGTCATCAAGAAAACATGAACGTACTTTGATCTATGTTTGATATACTAAGTGAAGCTTTGAAATCTTTAATACACCCAAAACGAAGTACTTTTGAGGATAAAGGTTACATTCAAACTAAGTACAATTTATCAGAAGAGGTTTTGTGGAGATTTAGTATTTTCATAGTTGAAAGCGTGAGTCAATTGAAGCTAAACCAAAATACTAAATCTCCATAAAACCCCTTCTGATAATCAATATAATCATATGCTCACTAGTGACTGACTTCGAGAAGTACATCCAGGAGTTCTAATGAGAAGCAGTGACCAGTGGAGTTCAAACCACGTCTGTCGTGAGATATCAACTCACTGTAGACAATTGATGAACGGTTCCTCAACTTCGTGGATCAGTTGAAGTTAGACACTAACACCGTTGGATGCCGGCCGGCTCAGTGGTCTATCAGTTAAGGGCTATGGCTCGTGACTGGTAAGTTATGGGTTTCGAATCTCGCGAGTGCGGGATCGTGGACGCGCACCGCTGAGGAGTCCCAAGTACCAAGTACCACTGTAGAGACTAGTCTAAGTGACTTGACCTCTCTTACATTATGTTTTTGATATTAATTGGTTGATCACTGATGTGTGGTTAATGAGTTTAAACTCAAGAATATACTCGATCAGTTTTTTTTTGGTATACATGCATCTGGAGCTGATTTCCTCGATAATGTCTGCAGCTACTAACTGATTACATATTTGAATTGGAGTTTACAGTAGAATCCTATCATCTTGCTTATGACTCATCAGTTAGAAGAACATCCTGCTTAATGATTACGCGGAGACTAACAATAGAAGTTGATTAAATTCAGTTTGGAATATCCAGATTAGGGAAAATATAAACTCTTATATGCAATAATCAACATTATAGCTGTTAAGCACGTTTTTCGGCAATTTTAAACCAATAACCTAGTCAGTGGAGCTCTTGCATCTAAATCAATGGATACATGATTTGTGTCTTAGTTTAAGCATTAACATTGGGATGCAGTAGATTCAATCAATTACACAGAAGTAGGACAGAAGAACCTCATCGAATACGATGCTGGTTATAGTCGAAAATACAAATACTTTTATGATGCGGATGAAATATCACTTAACTAAGCGAAGACTAGATAACAAGATAATATCAATAATAATGGAACATATTGTACTACTAAAAATAATTTAGGGACAGGTCTGACTTCGAAGTCACACCTCGCGGTCAGCATCTAACGTGGATTATCCCATTCGATGTATTAAAGTACTATGTCTGCTTTGAAGAATGTATAACACAAAGAGCGTGATTACGTAAATACATTAGTAAGAATGAGTACAGAGATTTTATTGAGACCACCACCGCATGAGCAAGTCCATGGCGTATGATTAACCGATATGCGTTTGGTTGTCCTTGACTTTAACAGGGATCGATGATCTGTGACTCAACTCCCGGATGATTTGGCTAGAGCTTAGTGACATGTCACTGCCCCTACAATAATAATGACTGGAAAAGTTTTAATCAAAATTTTAAGTTTATCAATGTAGGGATAAACTTCCAACTGACTCTTGCTGAATACATCGATTAGACCTGATTCTTTTTCAATCGCGACTGCTTCGTCTGATGATTATCCTAAATGATGTGCCCGTTATCTATTAGATATCGATCTATTGCACTGTTCAAAGCACTTGCACTGTTCAGTCGCGAATTCTTCTGTGCTTGCTCGGAAATATGAACAGTTAATCCCCTCTCTCTGTTCTTTCAATGTATGCGAATTGGTGCCTACATACTAATTGATACATCCAAATAAAGGTTTTGAGAAATGAATATATAGAGATTTGATTTTGTGTCAGTGAGCCCTACCCCATCCTTTAAGGATTTTGTTTGATTAGTCAACAAAATAGTTATATGCTCAATTAATTATCACAATATTTACTATAGCCATCGGTTTATTTGATAAATCATCATTTGGTTGGTAACTACAAATGGTACACTTAATAATCAGAAGTGGGTTTTGTGGAGATTTTAGTAATTTTATATAGTTGAAAACATGAGTCAATTGAAGCTAGACCACCATGGAAAACCTGGAAGCACTGGATGGCCGTTTCGTCCCATTGTGGGACTCCTCAGCAGTAAGCATCCACAATCCCGACTCGCGAGACCCCAACCCAGAACCTATCAGTCTCACGCGTGAGCGCTTAACCTCTAGACCACCGAGTCGGCCGGTATACACTGGTGTTAATGTCTAGCCTCAACCAGTCCACGAAATCGAGCAACCGTCCATCATTAAAAAATATTAATTACTGGTACTTAAATGATTGTACTGCAAATAATTTTTATAAATCGGTTTGACCAGCTGCATTAATCATTTCGGTTTCTACTACTGAGTCTATTACAAGATATATTCTTAATTTGTTTTCTAACTTTGAACAAGAAACCAATGACTCTCTCCTAATGCTAATACACATAACAATGAAAATGCCACATTTGATAACGTACTTTTTTGCATTCTTTTACAACTATTTCATATCCATAATCATGCATAACAATTCACTTTCAGTTTTTCATGCCTTCGCTGAAACTGATAATGAAGTTATAGATAAGCAAAGATGGATAGTATTGGAAACCAGAATGCGCCTTTCGTCCTATTTGGGACTCGTCGGCCGGGTGTACCTGCATCTCGAAGATGGTGCTCACTCTGAGACTCGAACTCAGTACCTTCCGCTTCAACCGCCATCGCGTTATCCACTCAGCTACTGATTACTGATAACCACTTGCTTGTGCAGTGGGGTGAAGTTTAAATTCACTTGATATTATTTATTTGAATCTTCCCATGGGTGTTTAGGACTGCAATTGATAAGTCTCTTATTGACATATGTGCTTACTGTACGTATTGCCTTGATATAGCCTTAGTTCAGAAGCATTATAAGCAAAGATGGATAGTAGCTAGCAGTAGAATCCAGGTTATATCGAGACGATACGCACAATATGCACAATGTCAATAAGAGACTGATCAATTACAGTCCTAAACATCAATGAGAAGATTCAAACAAACAATATCAAGTGGATGTTATAGATAATTGATAAGTCTTGCTAACTGAACGCTATACTCGGTTCCTAAACTAGTCTTGTAAACCCCAAGCTAAATCTACACAGCGACTTGAACATGAGAGAAAAGGTGCAAAATATGTGAAAAGCACTTTACTCCCATGGTTCATTCATATACAGAAAATATAAGGTTTTTATAGTATTTTAGAAGTCTTTTGGGATTTCCTGAAAATTCTAGAATACTAATAAACATAGTAGCAGTAATATTAATGAGCCAATCTGAAACTCTACACATTCGTGATGTTTCTGGCAAAACTTCTAGTCAAACGCTGATTGGATAAAATGCTTCTTCATGTTTCCCGATCTTTTCTTATCTATTGCAAGAAATTTTCTTGATCACCCCAACCATAATCATTATGTTCGTTTGATTGTTCCACTATAACGTTGAAGATGCTTCCTCAAGTTTGACTAGTTCATTCTAACAGTTAAGCTTATTCTAAAACGTCGGCAGATATATATGGTATTCATTTATTTTTAATCTCTTTAATTAGGGTATGACAAGTTTAATTCTATCTACTGATATGGCAAGACATGGTGAAATATTAGAAACAATGAGAAGACATTTAGAAGAAGGTTTTTCAATGAATAAAAAAGAACATCGTGAAACTGTAAGTAAAGGAAGATATCTGACTAGAATGATTTAGTTTTACTTATGCTACATCTTATACTTGAACACTATAGAAAACCACTGCGAACCATTTCCTGATTCTCAAAATTCTTCTACTCTTGAATCTCAAACAAAAAAAGAACCAAAGTTTGACGATGAAATTTAATTTTTGTACAAAAAAACAAGTATCATTGAAGACCTGGAAGTGCTGGATAGCTCTTATGCCCTGGTATGGAACTCCCCCAGCAGTGCGCATCCACGACCGTGCAAGCGTGAGTTCGAACGCAGGACCTTTGATCCTCCCCTAGACTAAATTCTGATAACCATACAGTAAACAGTTAATTTGCAAAATAACAAGCAATTGTCTTAATCTTCACTGTTTCTCCTGCAAATACCAGTCCGTCTTCTCTGATTTCAATGTTCATGCATTTTCATACCGATTGCGCTTCATTCCAGTTCTTTCCTTAATGATCTTCTGCCAAAATACATTCTATGCTTGACAATAACCATATAATACTTATATGGATATAAGTAGACCACACCACATAAGGAATTTGTGGAGATTGTAAAAATTTTCCAGTTGAACTCGTAAACTGATCTTAACCAGTCTATTCCTGAAAACCTGAAAGAACTAGACAACTGAATAGCCCTTTTATTCCCCTAATGTTTTCTATTTCATATTCTTATATAACTCTTTAAGAAAGATGTTCTGTTGACGCTGACGTCTACTAACATAATCATATTATTATTTCTTTTATAGTTTAAAATGGTTCTTATTAAATGTTGTGATATATCAAATGAAGTAAGACCATTATCAGTTAGTGAACCATGGGTTGATTGTTTATTGGAAGAATATTTTAATCAGGTAAAAATTTCATTTTAATGATGTCAAATTGTTAAAATGTATCTATGAAGTGTCAGTGTATGAATAGTTGTCTAAATGCATCGATATGACATAATTGATCAATATATTATCCAAGTTAACTTTATTCATCATGATCCCTAAATGCCCTGGTACGGCCGAGAGTTGGGAGAGTCCACTCTCCCTATCCAAATGCTCTCACATGGCCACGCGTATATAGCCTCTGTCAGGAAAGTCCTACTCTCTGCCTTCTCGTGGCATTACTGTTGTTTACGAAATTGAGAGAACGAAAAGCGAATGTCCGGCTCACTAACCGGGTTGGTGGATGTGGAGTGTCCACCTAGAGAAGTTGAAAAACCCTCACTCCAAACTAATGGTGCCATGTGCTCCAGTATCCTGAAAGAACAAATGGCTTATGAATCAATTGTTGGTCACCGACTACCATGGGACTGCATCTCCTTACGACGCTCCACTGCCTTGTGGATCAGACCATTAGGTCAAAGGCTCCGGGTTTGGTCCCCTACGGAAACCACCTGCTTCAGTTTGGGCATCTGGGCAGTGCCTCTTTGTACCAATATTAATGTGTTTAAATAAATAAATAAATTATTCATCATGACATATATTCTGTGTTATGAATTTTAAAAAAAGAACAAGGCCGTATGCAGTTCGTTATGACCTTATGTCCGACTTTTTATCAGGTGAGTTATCTGCCAATCGGAATACGACTTTTCCAATCTTAGCACTCTGACAAATCAATGACGTTCAACTGGTATGATCAGTCTGGCGTCCTTATTAGCCCCTTGTCCGTCTAGCCCTTTCACTTGAGTCCAGAACACCAATAACAGCTTCTGCAATACGACTCATTTATTTCAAGCATACTTGGTTTATATAACAGATAAACAGACCACATGGCACCATAAAATAGAAAATAATATTTGTACAAGATCAAGCTAAATGTGGCTGTGAACGTGGGAGACAGTAATCAATAAACTGAGTATAATTTAGGAACAGGAAATCGTTTACTAGTAATCCATAGGTCAAAATGAAACTTATAATAAGATGAATATAGATATACATAATCTAGTCACTGAATGGTTATACAATAAGAATATATATAGAATAATCGTCCATTAATACGTCCCGGAAGTTACCCGTACTTATGTCTTCACTCGGGTATAACATTCTGTTCAAAGAGAAATAATGTCTTTCATGATAATCCAGAAACATCTTATCGACAAGTTCCAAGAAGTATAAATGTCTCCCTTCAGCTCCTTACAGATTGCCTCTTATTACTAAAACTCCTCTTGTTTCTTTTCAATATGTAAGGGAAGTGTTTTATTACGAAGAATATGCTGAATCAATAAGACTTTACTTACCAGCTTGTATGGCTAAATGTACATAATGGATGTGTGATAGTAAAGTGAAGTGTGATTAGTCACTGAGTGTAGAAAAACAGCCAACAGTCTACGGATTATTAAATATGTGATTCCCTTTCCTCACATTGATCTCTACCAGGGAATCACTGAGTGTGACTGTTTGTAGTCGTATTGAATAAATTATCATCTGCATTAATCTGGTTTTCTATTCTGAGCCGTGAATCCTGTGTAGACCATCAACGTTGATGTTACACCTGGCAATCAACACCTTACGTGGATTGCCCCATCGACGCATCAAGGGACCATGGATGCTCTGAAGACTGTTCAACACAAAGAACGTTATTACAGGAATATATTAGTGAAAATAGATACAAGCGAAAATAGAACCACTGCCTCATGGGCCAGTCCATGTCGTATGA
This sequence comes from Schistosoma mansoni, assembly GCF_000237925.1. NCBI lineage: Eukaryota > Metazoa > Platyhelminthes > Trematoda > Strigeidida > Schistosomatidae > Schistosoma > Schistosoma mansoni. The sequence goes on along the minus strand of NW_017385989.1, from coordinate 1,292,189 downwards.
TTAACTGATGCGCGCTGATTGTCCTTGACCTTGACGATGGTCTGCTCGATATTTAGTGACCCAACTTCCGGATGATTTGGCTAGGGTTCAGTGACATTTCACTGGCCCTACACCTGTATCTGACATAAATTAACTAGTCTCTTTATCGTATTAACGTATTATCATAGCATACCTTGAGAGTGAGAAATATAGTTTTAAGCAATCTATTATATCGATAAGTGTACGATGTTGATTTGAATACAATATCTAGATGCTTACATGAAGATAGATAATTTGAAATGAACCTATCAACGTTACAATTAATAAAGGAAGAAATCAAAGTTTGTTTAAGGTCAGTGACATAATAAGTTAACACACAAATCAAGTAAATTTCTAATCATGAGTCAACTGAAGCTAGACCACCATGGAAATCCTGGAATCACTGGACAACCGTTTCGTCTTATTATGGGACTCCTCAGAAGTACTCATCCACGATCTGTTGTGAGATAGTAACTCACTGAAGACAATGGTGGATATGTCGCTCAGTTTCGTGGATTACTTGAAGTTAGACATTAACACCGTTGGATGCCGGCTCAGCGGTCTAGGGGTTAAGCGTTCGCGTGCGAGACCGATGTGTCTTAGGTTCGAATACCGCCAGCGGGATCGTGGATGCGAATTGCTAAAGAGTCCCACAAAACGGTCGTCTAGTGCTCACACGTTTTCCACGATAGTCTAGCTTTAATTGACCCATGATCTCAACTATAAAAATTACTATAATATCTACAAAACCCCTTCTGAAATTTCTAACCGATGGAATAGAGAGTTAATCATTTCTAGAAAAATCCCAACAGCTTACTTCATTTTAAAGAATATTTTACTGATGATGTTACCTAGAAAGATAAGAAAAACTTCACTGTTCTACTATCCAGGTCAATAAACATAGAATCTTAAGAAATAATCAAATGCATAAGATTTGCATACTCAGACAAAAGTCACACATTTTGTTTGTAAAATCTGGTCATTCTGTGCACTTGTTTAAATCTTACTGGATACATGAAGGTTTTAATCTATCATCTAGGGGGTTCCATATCTTCATCATTATTTCAAAACCAAGTGATTTTGTGATAGATCTTTATACACTTCTAATAAATTGATCATTTCGTGAAGATTTTATATGGTTGAAAATCATGAGTCAATTGAATCTAGACCTGGTGGCACTGAACGGCCGTTTCGTCCTACTGTGGGACTCCTCTGCAGTGAGCATCCACGATCCCGACTCGCGAGATTCCAGCCCAGGACCTATCAGTCTCGCGTGTGAGCGCTTGACCTCTAGAACCATTGAGTCGGTCGGCATCCAACGGTGTTAATGTCTAACTTCAACGAGTCCACAAAATTGAGCAACCGTCCACCATTGTCTTTCGTTTATTGGATGATATCATTATTTTTATTCACTAGTACTTCTTTTTATAAAATTTAGTCTGATCGAGAGAAATTAGAAGGTTTACCAGTAGCACCATTTATGGATCGTGAAAAAGTCACTAAACCAACAGCACAAATTGGTTTCATTAAATTTGTTCTCATTCCAATGTTTCAAACAGTGGCAAGTGTAAGTTTTTTTACAACTTTTTGTATTCTACGTTTTACATCAAAGACTAACGTTAGTTAAAAAACCAGGGAAACTAAGAACCCCTGAACAGTTATCTGGTCTCAGTACAGGATTTCTTAGTAGTGCACATCCATGACTTGCTGAGGATCAAACCCAAGGGCTTCAGGTCACATGACAAGCGACTAACCTTTAAATTACTAAGTCAGCATAGGTGACAAGTACAGCACTAATGTGGAATAGATTACAAGTGTTTCATTATTTTTACGATTGTTTAAGTAATGTCAATCTGTGATCTAAATTGTAAAGTTTTACAATCTCCATAGTATCCTATATATTTAGTTGAATAGACTATAATACTGATTTTAAAAATATCATCGAAAGAAGCATTGGATGGCTGTTTCGTCCCAGTATGGGACTCTTCAGCAGTGCTCATCCACAACCCCACACGCGAGGTTCGAAACCAGGACTCTCGGTCTCGCATGTGAACGCCAGCATCTAACGGTGTTGACGTATAACTTCTAATAATCCATGAATGGTTGAATAACCTTCCATCCATTGTCTGAGGTACACACCTGTCTCTAGCAGACACAGATTGGACTCCACTGATCATTAACCATTAAAACTGTACCCCAACTATCACTCTTAATTCTTACCCGGCATATCTAACAATAAGTTGAGTTGTAAACACTAATTTTTTGAAGCATTGTCGTCATCAAAATGTCATATGTTCTTAAGTATGTAAGGGTGATGCCTTTTGAACATGAATTATGTAACCGACTCTACAATAGTTACTTTGATAAACACCTTATCACTGATAACTTTTACTGTTATACCAGTATATGCATCTTTGAGAATCACATCAAACTTAATGACAGTGAACTCGAACATTATGTCACAGTTACATCACATTTTTATCTATTTTATTTATTTATTTCAACACATAAATATTGGTACAAGGAAGCACCAGATAAATATGCGCCTCAAAAATCTCATTCGATTTGTGTGAGGGCTGTGATACAGCCCTAGTGACCAAACTGAAGTAGGTGGTTTCCGTAGGGGGACACACATCTCGAGCTTTTGACCTAAAGGTCTAGTCCACAAGGCAGTGGAGCATCGTAAGGAGACGCAGTCCCATGGTAGTCGGTCACCAACAATTGGTTCATACGCCATTTGTTCCTTCAGGATACTGGAGCCCATGTACACCATTGGTTTGGAATCAGGGTTTTCCAACTCCCCTAGGTGAAGTCTCCATGTCCACCAACCCGGTTAGTGAGCCGGACATTCGCTTTTCGTTCTCTCAATTTCGTAAACAACAGTAATGCCACGAGAATGCGATGAGTAGGACTTCCTTGTTAGAGGCTATATACGCGTGGCCATGTGAGAGCATTTCGAGAGGGAGAGCGGACTCTTCCCACTCTTGGCCGTACCATGACATTTGGGGGCGTTACTTCACATTAAGATCACATTAAAGACTTGAGTCGACAGTTTTCATATCCTCATATGAATATGGTTTATCTATTTGTAATTCTTCTTTTTTTCTTTCGGTATGACATTTTCTATCAAGGTTTATCCAATTATTGATGAACTTATGGTGACACAATTGAAATCAGCATTAGAACGTTATGAAAAGATGTTAGCTGAAGAAGAAGAAACAAAACGTAATTTACAATTGAATGAAGCAGATTAAACCTATAAAATCAGACATTGTAGAATTGATACTCACATGCACAGACTATTACATAATCAAGAATTTTTTTTGTATACGCGAACATAAAGGTGAACATTTTTGGCTTCCATTGTCAACTTCATAAAATAATCATGTTGTCTTTTCCGAAGAATTGCTTTTTTTTATAAAAAAAAAACTGTAACTAGTGCAGGTGGCTATCAGGACTCTGTAGCTAAGTGGATAATATGATGACGTTTGAAGTGAATGGTACTGGGTTCGAGTCCCAAAGTGAACGTTGACTCAGGTGCAGGTACATCCAGCTGATGAGTCCCAAATAGAACGAAACACGCGTCCTGGATTCCACTACTATCCATCTTTGCTTATAAAGCTTGTGACTTAAGGCAATATCGAGGCAATCCGCACAGGATGCACATACGTCAATAAGAGACTGATTAATTGCAATCTTAAACATCAATGGGAAGATACAAGCAAACAATACCAAGTGAATGTAACTGCTACAGTTCATTCATCTCGAGATTGAGTCATGTATCATAGATAAAAATGAATATGGGTCACAAAATGCAGCGAATCAACTAGAGTCGAAAATAGTAAACACAGTAAATGTCTTAACTTTTGTGGTTAGTATCATTGATTGACGTTTAGTTAATCAACCACTGTACAGTTAGAAAGCGCTAAAAAGCTGTTTCATTTTAGTATAGGACTTCTCAGCTCCCTACGAACTCGAACCTAAGAGCGATCGAGCTTAAGACCTAACAGAACTCAAGGGCTATTTCATGGAAATAGAAAGAATTTAGAGAAATTTTTCATTTCAACGAAATCATTTACATTTACATCTACAGTTGTTTGGCAAATATATAAGTGTGGAGGAAGATAGAAAAGATTGCATCATGAATCGATTCGAGACTCCAAATATCAAATGAGGTCGCGTAATAATCAGGGGGTTAGAGAAGAATAGGTGAATGAAGATAATTTACGGGTCGGAATTATGAAAGATAATTGTTCACTAGACAGATATGAAGAAGAAATGTAAAACATAATGGTTATAATAAAAACCTAATGATGATCATGAGAGGGAATTAGGGCCAAGGAAGGATAAAAGGCCGGACATAGAGTTTTAGCACACAGAGTTCGGGTTTGAGTTCTGGTAGGTCTTAAGTTCGATCTCTCTTAGGTTCAAGTTTGTAGGGAGCTGAGAAGTCCTATACTAAAATGAAACAGCGTTTTAGTGCTTTCCAACTGTACAGTGACTGACTAACTAAACGTCAATCAATAATACTAACCACAAAAGTTAAGACATTTGCTCAGTGGAGAAAAGTTATGTCGTTCATAGCGAAAGGTACTGGGTTAGAGTTTCCATGTGAACATCATTAGTGGGATGCGGGCACGTCGAGGTGAGGCGTATCATATGAATCATGAGCCATGACTCCCACTTCTAGCCACTATCCAACATTATCAAAATACTTATGGCTAATTGGCGACAATGAAATGATTCCCTCCGAATGTATGTATACTGAAGGTGACTGACAAACTGCAGTGACTAACATTGACAACGGTAAAAGTACAAACCCCTACAACCAATATTTGATAAAGTAGACTACAATATTATCAACATAAAAAAATTTATCTTGTTAGCCTCAAACAATAGCTAACAACAGATACATATGTGCCGCACAAATTTCATTTGATTTGTATGAGGGCTATGATACTGCTCAGGTGCCCAAACTGAAGTAGGTGGTTTCCGTAGGGGGACACACATCTCGAGCTTTTGACCTAAAGGTCTAGTCCACAAGGCAGTGGAGCATCGTAAGGAGACGCAGTCCCATGGTAGTCGGTCACCAACAATTGGTTCATACGCCATTTGTTCCTTCAGGATACTGGAGCCCATGTACACCATTGGTTTGGAATCAGGGTTTTCCAACTCCCCTAGGTGAAGTCTCCATGTCCACCAACCCGGTTAAAGCGCCGGACATTCGCTTTTCGTTCTCTCAATTTCGTAAACAACAGTAATGCCACGAGAATGCGATGAGTAGGACTTCCTTGTTAGAGGCTATATACGCGTGGCCATGTGAGAGCATTTCGAGAGGGAGAGCGGACTCTTCCCACTCTCGACCGTACCAGGGCTAACAACAGTAGCTTTCATCTATTTTAAATGCATCACCAACATCATTCCCATGTTGTTTCTGTTAAGTGGTTGAGGAAATAATAAATCAATGCACATGTTTCAATATTTTTATAATTTACAGTTCAAAATATTTGTTGAAAGTTTTGACTACTTAATTTATTGTTAAAGTAATATAAGTGAATTGTTAAAAATGTGAGGGACAGTTAAAAACCACGTAATATTGGTCGAAAAGCCATTGAAGCAATTCCACACATATTCCAATGGTTACGAAGTACTTTCACATAACCTTGTTCACCCCATTTTGTTCCCCAATTATTTTGTAATGTCCAGTAATCGTTACCATCATTATCATAACCATAACCAACAAGTAACATACTTTGATTTAAATTATAATGTGTACATGTATCAGATTGATATATTCCTGACCTGGAAAAAAAGCGGATTACAAACTGGACTTATTGTGAAACGAATGCATATTCGAATCGTAATTTTCTTAACTATCCACAAATTTGGATGGTTGAGATCATGAATCAATTGAAGTTAGACCACTATGGAAAACGTGGAAGCACTGGATAACCGTTTCGTGCCATTGTGGGACTACTCAGCAGTGAGCATCCACGATCCCATCTCACGAGATTCGAACCCAGGACCTATCATTCTCACGCGCGAGTGCTTCATCTCCAGACCACATATGCTCACTAGTGACTGAATTCAAGAGGTATTTCCCTGAGTTCCAGTGAAAAACAGTGACCAGTGGAGTTCAACCAGGTCTGTTGTGAAATATTAACTCACTGAATACTATGGCGAATGTATCGCTCAGCTTTGTGGATCCGTTGAAGTTAGACATTAACACCGTTGGATGCCAGCCGGCTCATCGGTCTAGAGGTTAAACGCTCGCGCAATAGACAGATAGGTTCTGCGTTCGATTCTCGCGAGGTGGGATCGTGGATGCTCACTGCTGAGGAGTCCCACAATGGGAAGAAACGTTCATCCAGTGCTTCCAGGTTTTCTTTATTGGTCTAACTTCAAGTGATTCATGATCTCAACTATTAAAATTACTATAATATCCACAAAACCCCTTCTGATATTATCCACAAATTGTATGGAATATTGGCACATTCAGATGAGGTTAAGAATAATAAAACTATGTACCATCAGAACAAATTCATTTAATTAATTGAATCTCAGCTCATTGATCTAAAAGTTGGGCGCTCACGTGTGAGGTTGATGGTCCTCAGTATGACCCTTGGTCACAAGACCGTGGGTAAAACGGCTGTCCAGTGCTTCCAGACTTTCTATGGTGGTCTAACGAAGATTATTTACAGGATTCAAAACCCATGAAAATTGTACCATTTCCACTAAACCACACCCTATGAATGAATTAACTTTTCATTTAGTTAGATAATTTATTTACAATCAAGAATTGACTGAGGTCAGAAATATAAATATCCGAAGCTAAATTCAGTGTTCTAAAACTAAATGTACTCATTGAAAGACATAACATTACATAGTTTAAATCATCCATGGGGTCTTAGCTGTTCGAGGATGAGGACTTTAAATGTACTTGTGAACAACTGACAAATGCTATTCTTTCGAATACAAAATGTCACTCCTGGTAGACCTTCTGAATTGCTTTTTCTAATAATTAAGTTGTATCCCCTGATCAATGATCAAACATAACAATATTTTGGCTTCACAATGAATGGGTTATCATAAAACTACGGGGTTGTAATCCAATTGTTCATATTTCCGAAATTAATAAATTAACAAAATAATGTGTAAAAACTATCATTCATACCCATCAGAGGTACCTATCATACTAAGATTAAACAATTTTCCAGTACACCCTACTTTTCGATGTTTATCTAACCAAAATTCAGTTTCCTATTGCGAACACTCTTCCGAACTATGCAATTATAACGATTCTTCCATACATATTATCTTGATAGAGTTTTGTTTTCTGAAGCTGGATGGTTCGGGTCGTGGAGCTTTCATCGTCCTTCTGAACGACATCATCTGAACAAACTTCGAGTAGAAGTGAAGTGTTTGAACCACATGTGGAGAAAATCAAACACTTCACTTCTACCCGAAGTTTGTACTGATGATGTCTTTAGAAGGATGATGAAAGCTCCATGACCAAACCATCCAACTCAGAGAACAAAACTCCATCAAAATCATCCACCTGAGCTACAAATCTTCTCTACCATTTCAAATACACATTATTTTCAGATCAATAGTTCAACAGATAAATCTCTTCTGTGAATTCCTCACACACACACTATCTCGTCATGATGAATACACTCACTTATAATGTAAAAAGTTTTCATCAATATTCATTGAAATTACATATGGACCTTCATTATACACTGCCCATTTCAAAATTGTTTCATAACCATGTCGGTGAAATTTATAACCAATGGATTGAACAACCACATCTGAACTATTTGCTACACAATCTTGATCCTTGAAAAAAATCACAACAACATAAAAAAACAGATCAGTCACAATCATATTTACAGAGTGAACAACAAATTGACCAGATATTTCATAGTTGAGATCATTAGTCAATCGAAGCTAGACCATCATGGAAAACCTGGAAGCACTGAACGACCGTTTCGTCCCATTGTGGAACTCCTCAGCAGTGCGCATCCAGGATATCGGCTTGCGAGATTTTAACCTAGGACCTATCGGTCTCGCGCGTGAGCGTTTAACCTCTAGACCAGTTAGCCAGCATCCAACGATGCTAATGTCTAACTTCAACCAATCCACGAAATTGGACGACCGTTTACCATTGTCTTCAGTGAGCTAATATCTCACAACAGACCTGGTTGAACTTCACTGGTCACTGTTTCAATTGACTCATGATTTCAACCATAAAATTACTAAAATCTCCACAAAAAATACCCCCTCTGATTAGATATTCTTCTCATTGGATTCTTTATTCAAAGGTGATTGATGTGATTATTTCAGGTTAATTACTGATTCAATTATTCAGCTTAATTAACTGTGATATAATCTTTATATTCACTTTATCTATCTACCTTGTAATGCTGTGTTCAGTGGATGAGGCTCAATTGAACGACAAACATTGATTTTCTTTTCACCGACACTTAGGTTTCTAGGAATATACTCATGAAAGAAATACCTCTCATATCAGTTTTCCACATCTCCCCTCACTGTTATATCTTCAGAATATTTATATTGGTAATGATGTGTGGGTGAGAATGATAATGATTGGTTGTTTTGCTGAGTCAGACATGTAGATAATGTGACAGGCGTTAGATCTAAGATGTTGGTTGGAGGTGGTCAACAAGAAACCCTGGACCCGGGTTTCGTGCTACTTGGCACTCGTCGGCAGTGTTGCTGTAATCTTGAGGACACTGGTGCTTCCTGACTGATTCTATCCCGTGTCATCCAGCTTCAGTGTCAGAAACGTTACCACTGAGCTATTCCGGCCACGACCGAGATGTTAGATGTGTTATATATTCTCCTATCCTTGCTATTATTATTATTACTAATTAATTGTTCTTCGTTATTGGATTGTGTCGGGTTTTGGTGTGGAAATATATTTACGTTCTAGTCAGGTCCAGTGCTTCCAGGTTTCCCATGATAGTCTAGCTTCAATTGACTCATGATTTCAACTATGAAAATTATAAGGTTGTTCATAAAGAATAATGAACAGTCTCTCCATACTTATCTTTAATAACAGATTGAGGATCATTTTAAACATAAACACATTATCCAAGCTAATTATTTTTACAGCGAAAACTGACAGTAAGCAAAGATGGATAGTGGCTAGCAGTGGAATCCAGGACGCACGTTTCATCCTGTTTAAAACTCGTCAGCTGGATGTTCCTGGATCTCAGAGATGGTGTTCACTCTGGGACTCGAACCCTGTAACTTTCGCTTCAAACGTCATCATGTTATCCACTCGGCCACTGAGTTCTACAGCCACTTGCTATATCGAGGCAATACACACAGTATGCACATATGGCCAATTAGAGACTGGCCAATTGCAGTCCTAACACATCGATGGGAATATTCAAACAAACAATACTAAATGAATGAAAACTGACAGTGTTGTTAACCTTGATCCTTTTTCTGGAGTCATGGGATACTCATAGATCTGTCTGATGTTACATGATTCACGATTAAGAATAAATTCACATGAATAAGCATACTACTTATAAATCGAAAACCATGCCTAATGTTATGTATTGATGAATCAATTTAATTATTTTAAACATACCCCACCCGTAAATGGATAATTTTCTTCTGTTTCTAATCCAAAATTTTGTAAATAAATAAACAATGTAAATGTGTAACCACCATGACAACCCATATTACCATATATTCGTGTACAATCAATAAATTGCTGTACAGAAAACTTTTTTCGATTGGATGTACGTAAAGCATATTGAGATTCAGTTACAGCTGTTACAGCAAATGCGTATGAACCAATACATGAACCCTGATAGATGAAAACAAATTAGGTAATAATAAGAAGAAAATGATATACATTCAAAGGTAGTCAGTCAGCCAGTCAGATACAACGTAGGATCAGGCACATTTATGCATCGGTTCAAGTTGTCATATCTCGTTAGCACAACAAGATGAATACCGAATTCATAGAAGTAGTTAATTCAGTGGTGGGAATATATAAAAGAAATATTGTATATAAGGATATAGTATAGGAAGGAAGACAGACATGAAGCGATTTTAATCTGAAGGTTTAAGAGAAGATAAAGAATGTATACACCTACGCCATTGTGATCGGTTCTGAGCCATGTCACCTAGAGTCTCCAATTATTGGTTACGATAGTCATGCGGACCCTAACCAAGTAGTCTTTATCTACCAACAGGACTCGGACTAGAAGTTAGTGACTTCAAGGACTGATGTCACATTTTGGTTTGGTCGCACCTAACTCTCTTCCAACCATCCCCAATAGTAGTCCGCACTGCGTGTCGTGGAAATCGGTGTTCAGGCATACGTAACACGTAGCCCAACCATCTCAGTCGATGAATAGATAGGTGGATGGATGGATTTATAGATAGATAGATAGATAGATAGATAGATGGATGGATGGATGGATGGATGGATGGATGGATGGATGGATTTTAACTTGAAGATATTATCAATATATTATCAATAACAGACTGTTAACAGATGAAAAACTATTCAGAAAAAAATCAATGATAATTAACTAATTATTTCATCTTGTAATCTTCAACGAAGTACATTCTTAACACTGTCAAGTACTGAAACCATAGACTTATGTTTCATTCTATTGGACACTCATCAGCAATGTACACCTGAAATATTATAAGATTCAATGTTCCCTGGTGAACTCGAATTCGAATCTCCCACTCTCAGATTCCAGATGTTACCACTGAGTTATTCGGTATCTGACTGATTAGACAGTTTGTTACCCAAAATAGCAATCGTCAGAAGTCCACATCGATAATTGCACAACCTATGTAACTCATAAAATATAAGTTATGGTTGAGCGAAGAATAACTATGAACAAAAAGAATATTCTTTTTAGTACATCTAATTAACACTAAATACTAAATGGATACAAATTTTGCTTTGACAATTACTGACATGTGATTGTATTATTCAGAGCTCTATCCCTTCGAGCGGTCATATGTCATGGTTATGTCATTGACTATGACTTCTTATACGTTGATTTAAATAACTAATACAGGTTAAACATCCAATGCATATCAAACAACCTGTTCTGTGATATTGAAAAACTTTAAAGCAGATTGATATTACCAATTAATCGTCAGAATTCAGTTACCTCTAATGAATAAAGAATGTTCAGAAGGGGTTTTTGTGGAGATTTCAGTATTTTCATAGTTGAAATCATGAGTCAATTGAAGCTAGGCCATCATGGAAAACCTGGAAGCACTGGACGGCCGTTTCGTCTTACTGCAGGACTCCTCAGCAGTGCGCATCCACGATCCCACCTCGCGAGATTCGAACCCAGGACTTACCGGTCTCGCGCCAGAGG
>NW_017385989.1:1254905-1280578 GCF_000237925.1 Schistosoma mansoni | reverse complement strand
GGGCTCCTCAGAAGTGCGCATCCACGATCCCGCTTTGTGAGATTCCAACCCAGGACCTATCGGTTAAGTACTCTGGCGTAGAGACTGGTAGGTCCTGGGTTCGAATCTCGCGAGTGCGGAATCGTAGATGCGCGCTGCTGAGGAGTCCCACAATAGGACGAAACGGCCGTCCAGTGCTTCCAGGTTTTCGATGGTGGTCTAGCTTCAATTGACTCATGATTTCAACTATGAAGAAGACATATAATCTAAACTTACTTCATCTCTTGGTTCATTCACAATATTAAAATGACGCCAATCATAAGAATCCGGTGTCCAACCAATATTATTCACATCATAATCTTCTTCAATAAAAGATGATGATGGTGATGATTCAGGAATGATTAATCTTTCTTTCACTTTATACATTGAATAAAATTCATTCCATTCAATATCTGTAAATTGACTTAAACCAATAGAATATGTTTCAAAGCCTAAATCATAACGTAAATTATGTAATTGAATTTTAATTAGATTCTTATTCCAGATCCTTCTACGAATGGCTTCTTCATCTTCATCAGTGTATTGTTTAGTATAAACAGATTTCCATTTCTCCCATAGATCATTGAATTTCAATGTTCTCTTTGAAGTACCATTATGAGTTAATACGAGTAAGAAGATCAGTGGTATGAAGATGAACTTCATTTCTGATTAAACAGTTCACTTACATCAATAGTTATGTAATCAAAATATATACTGAAATGATTGTGTACTTTGTAATATGTACGCTGAAACTTGTGAATGTGAATTATGAAAATGATGTTTTCCTAGAAATGATGAATATTGTGTGCGTGTTTGTGTGTGTGATCGTATACATTCGACAATTTGTTGGACTTTATTCAATGAGCATTACTTTTCATTGATTAAATAATTGATTTCAGATTGACAGATCACTATGTATATATTACGAGAGGCTGCAATCGATTCCTAGTGAAATGCTCAAGAAAGTCCCGACCGTTGTTGTTACCTTGACGTGGTGGTCGGGCTTGCCTGTCGTGATGAACCAATCGGGCTTTACTGGCTCGAACAATCGTTCCTCAAGGTCCTACTATGTCAGACAGGTCGGTTAAAGAGTGGTAAGACTAAAAGCAGCAATCCCAAGGTCCGAAGGTGAAGTCGTACTGCCGAATGTACAGAGGTGTGACGGCAGTAAGATGTTTCCTTCACATAACCAGCATAACAGCGATGTTGCCTTCCCACAAGGAGGGGTGGGGTTAGAAAAGGTCGACCATACTGATTGAGGACTTAAACATGAAAGCCGGAATGGACAACACTGGGTATCAAGATATCAATGAACGATATGGACTGAATGAGAGAAACGAACAAGAATAGTAACACATTTGCAAGTCTATGTGCATTCAACAAAATGTTTATAGGCGGTACTATTATGTTCCCCAGAATTTCATACACAAAGCTACATGGGTCTATCTCACCGGATCACACTACTCAGAAACAGACTGATCATATTTGCATCACGAAAAATTCAGAAGGTTAATGGAGGACGTAAGAACCAGGAAAGGAGCTGACAGAGAATCAGATAATCACCTGCCTGGTGAATGCCAAGATCATATTTAAGCTAAAGAAGCGTTAGACAACTAGACAAACAGCATAACAATGGTTCAATACTGTCCTTCCTTTGACATACTGACAGACTCAACCAATTCAACATAGCTCTCAACAACAGGTTGTGAGTCCTAAATTACTTTTTCTGGTTAGCGTTTTTTAGGGAGTTGGTTTTGTATGGGATGGGGTCGCTAAACTCATGCCCAACCTTACTCCTTTACACGTACTTGGGACCGGCAGTAGCCCTCGGAGTCGTGCACGAAGGACAGCTGATTGATGCATTTTCAGTAGGGACCGAAGTCAAACAAGGCTGTCTACTCTCCCACTTCCTCTTTCTTTTGGTAGTTGACTGGATTATGAAGACCTCGACATCTGACGGGAAGCATGGATTACAACCAACAGCTTACATGCAACTAAATGATTTTGAATTCGCTGATCACCTAGCCCTCCTATCTCATACATACAAACAAATACACATGAATATAACTTGTGTAGCAACAGCCTCTACATCAGTAGACCGCAACATACACAATGGAAAAAGCAACATCCTCAAATACAACATGGAGAACATCAACCAAACCAAACCAACATATGGTTAGTTCCACTAATTCTGTTGAACTTTGTTCATTTTTAAAACTCAGTCCATGATATGACTTTTGCCCTGTTAATTATCACGCGACAAATTCGTCAATCCGATTACCAACTTATATGACTTTATTCTTGTGCTAAGCTAATGACACGTCAAAACAGCACTAGCAGCCTTATGTTAACTGTGAATCCCTATAGGTCCTTCTCGCCTAGCTCTACCAGTAGAGTCCAGAAGGTAATCTCAGCCTCCATTGTATGAATAATATATTTCAGACTTACATAGTTTCTATACAAGTAAACCAGATCTCATCACACCATAAAATAAAAAATAACAATTATACAAGATCAGTCCCAAAGTGTCTGTGAGTGTGAGAGACTGTAACTAATACATTGGGAATAACTTAAGAATAGTAGTTAATAGGTCAATTTTATGCTTATAATGAAAGAAATATAAATATATATAATTTAGTTACTTAACATGCACCAATCGAATTACACTTGACGAAGAAGCATTGGAGGATGTGGAAACCTTTACGTATCTGGAAAGCATCATTGATGAACACGGTGGATCAGATGCAGATGTGAGGGCTGAGGATCGGCAAAGCAAGAGCAGCATATTTACAACTGAAAAACATCTGGGACTCAAAACAATTGTCAACCAACACCAAGATCATAATTTTCAATACAAATGTCAAAACAGTTCTACTGTATGGGGCGGAAACTTGGAGAACTACAATAGCTATCATCCGGAAGATACAAGTGATTAATAACAGCTGTCTATGCAAGATACTTCGGATCCGTTGGATAGACACTATCAGCAACAAGTTACTGTGGGAGACAACAAACCAGATTCCAACGGAGGAAGAAATCAGGAAGAAGCTCTGGAAGTGGATATAACACACATTGAGGAAATCACCCAACTGCTTCACAAGACAAGTCCTCATATGGAATCCTGAAGGCCAATGGAGAAGAGGAAGACCAAAGAACATATTACGACGAGAAATGGAGACAGATATGAGAAGAATGAACAAAAATTAGATGGAACTAAAAAGGAAGGTCCAGGACAGAATGGGTTTAAGAATGGTTGTCGGTGGTCTATGCTCCATTGGTAGTAACAGGCGTAAGTAAGTTACTTAACAGTCTTACAACAAGAATATATATATAATAACTGTCTTTAAATAGATCCCGGAGGTTATTCATAATTTAATCTTTTTTGGATACAACAGTCTATTTAGCTAGGAAAATCATTATCAGATACTTACAAGTACTACTGACGGAAAATTATATTTGATTTGTTTTGCAAAGTACGAAATACTCCCCTCTTATATCTCGAACTTAGATTTCTTAGTCTGTTGCGTAATACTTGAGCACTCAAACGCTAGAACCCTCCAAAGTCACAAATCAGAAGACAGAAGACAAGTAGAAGGAATGTTATTCCAAACAGTGTCAATTATGGTACAAAACTGTCAGGTATTTATAGTTTTTAGTAAAAACGAAATCATCATTATAGTTATCCATTCTGCACACAGGGAGTTATCAGCATTGTCCAATAGGGAAGCTATACGTAGTGATTCTAGAATGTTCTTCCCAAATCTGATTGGATGAAATGTGTTCGGCTCCTTCTGGGCTTCTTAGAGCTTCCTCGACTTCACCTGTGGACCGTCCTCACAATCCCAAAGCTTCAACCGAGAAAAGACTGATTTTCTCATATCTTAATTCTGAGTAGAAAACCAAGACAGTCGATTCCTTTCACTATATAATCAGCTTATTGAAACTGTGAATGAAATGTGGAAGTTTTTCTCATCTCTTATGGTCTAACATCTGACTCAGTCATTGTATTTAATCTTAACTCTTGACCAACAAACATAATAAAATAATTTAAAGACTATATGGGAAGTTTGATTTCTAATAGCTGAATAATGTTCATTGTTCTAATGTATATTTTTGGGTGGCTAGATTAATTTAAGTAATCGTATGTAGTCCATTGCCTTGATTATATGGATAATCTATTTACAATACGCCTCCCCCTCATACATTTGAATCCTACCTACCATACGACCTTCAAGTATTGTATGATTTCCCTGACTCTACTCTGCACATTATTAACACACAATGGTAGGTCCGGGATTCGAATCTCGTGAGGCGAGATCGTGGATGCTCACTGCTGAAAAGTCCTACAATAGAACGAAGTGGCTGTCCAGTGCTTCCAAGTTTTCCATGGTGGTCTAGCTTCAATTGACTCATGATTTCAACTATGAAAATACTGAAATCTCCACAAAACCCCTTCTGATTAACACAGTTCACATAGAGACGTTCTATAACAAAATGGATTTATTCAACCAAGTTAAATCATAAAGTTGGGTAATTTAAGATATTGGTGGGTGTTTTTTCTTTCTGAACCGCACTTTACATAACTGATAAAACTATATCAGTTAAGGTTTTACTTACTTACTTACTTACTTACTTACTTACTTACTTACTTACTTACTTACTTACTTACTTACTTACTTACTTACTTACTTACTTACTTACTCCTGTTACCCCTCGTCGAGGAGCATAGGCCGCTCACCAGCATTCGACATCCAACTCTGTCCTGAGCCTTCCTTTCCAGTTCTTTCCAGTTCACATTCATCCTTTTCATATATGCTTCTATTTCCCAAAGTAATGTGTTCTTTGACCTTCCTCTTTTCCGCTTTCCTTCCGGATCCCAAGTTAGGGATTGCCTTGTAATGCACATTGGTGATTTTCTCAATGTATGTCCGATCCACTTCCAACGTCTTTTCTTAAATTCCTCTTCAGCTGGAAGCTGGTTAGTCCTCTCCCATAAAACGCTGTTTTAAGGTTTTGTATGAAATTTAAACATAAACGCCCAGCAGAAACACTTTCGTATACTGTTTAGAATGTACTTCATGCTCGGGAATTATTCTTCTTTGTCAGCTTTAATAAACTGACCATTACTCTAAATGTCACTATGTTGTTACAAGTTTCATCACTTCTGTTAATAAATACATTTGACTATTACAGACTATTTGTTGATTGACTAAGAAGTTGCTTCAAAACTCTAAGGTTATCGCAACGACTATAAATACATTTTGTTGATCAGCAATATTATGAAAAGTAAATAGCAGTAAACATCAAGTTGATCATAGCCTACATCTCAAACTGATCTTAATTAAATAACTGTTGAAAACCAGTTAGCATTTTGCAAGTGTTTCATCCTAGTATTAGGCTCCTCAGCAGTTTCGAAGAGAAACGGTGATAAACAAACTTTAAACATGTAGGATATGAGGCAATAGCTTCCTAATGATCTTAGTAAATTGTTGTCCAATATCATAAACTTATGGAAAATAGATATTCACACCGGCTAGGCTGTCTAAAGGTCAAGTGCTTACCACTTGGCCTGGAGGTCTTTTGTTCTATTCTAAGGTTTTTCATGGATGTACACAGTTGAACGGAGCTATAACTGTGCAAACATCGTTGTATCGCCTGCTTACTGAAATGATTAAGTAACACCAGTTCGTGATACGAACTATGAAATCCAATAATCTACACAAACTCCCTGATAGTAATCAAAAGTCGGTTAATTAAAGAAGTCCTTCAACTACACCTAATCAACAATATCACGTAGTCGCCTTAACCACTCATGTAACAAGTTCATTTTTGAACAATTTTCGAGTTAATTATTGATATATTTTATATTATATCTAATCTATAATTATCAGAAGGGGGTTTTGTGGAGATTTTAGTAATTTTATAGTTGAAATCATGGGTCAATTGAAGCTAGACCACCATAGAAAACCCGGAAGCATTGAATGGCCATTTCGTCCTATTGTGGGACTCCTCATCAGTGCGTATCCACGATCCCGCCTAGCGAAAATCGATTCCTAGAACTATCGGTCTCGCGCACAAGCGCTTAACCTCAATTTTTTTTAAAAACCGAACCACATTACCTCTTCATGATGGTTATGTCAGTGATAAATGTTGCAAATTAGTTTGGGCAAAACCTGAGTGGATTAAGTTGTACTGATCCATTTCAAAACGGTTGTAATTCGAATGCCATTGATTGAGTAGTTTTCAATCGATATTAAGTGTTTTCATGATATATTTTTTGGAAACGATTTATTCTACTTTAATGTTTAATTAAGTAGTCATCAGTTTTCTGTTAAATAAATCAGTAAACCTAATAAATCTTAGTGTATGGAATTTTGACTAATAATTCAAAGAGGGTAAAATTGTATGTGTAATTTAAAGATGACTAAGGATAAATGACCAAAACCAAAAAGTGGAAAACAGTGTGGGATTATAAATGAACAGCCCCCAAATGCCCTGGTACGACCGAGAGTGGGGAAAGTACGCTCTCCCTCTCAAAATGCTCTCACATGGCCACGCGTATATAGCCTCTGCCAGGGAAGTCCTACTCACTGCCTTCTCTTGGCTGGGATGTTGTTTGCGAAATTGAAAGGACGAAAAGCGAATGTCCGGCTCACTAACCGGGTTGGTGGATGTGGAGTGTCCACCTAGGGGAGTTGGAAAACCCTGATTCCAAACCAATGGTGTACATGGGCTCCAGGATCCTGAGGGAACAAATGATCTTAAAATCTGATCTGAATTAACTGTACACATAGTCAAATCTTCATTAAAAACAAATATAGGCGGAAACATACACTACTCAATGAATTAGGTTTCATCTTATCAATAATGTCAAGTGATAAGATCAACTTAAAATGATTATGATCAAGAACACATTTATTTTACTAATCTATGCCAGGAAAAGGTTTCAGGTTGAATGACTTCTAGTTAAAAACTGGAAAGGATTGTCCAGGACAGATTTGTATGGAGAATGCTAGTGGTTGGCCTATGCTCCTTCACGATGAGTAACAGACGTAAGTAAGATTCGGTCACTCTATATAGCTTTTACTTTAGGTATCTATTTATGAACGAGAATTTCTGGTTAGTGTTTTTTTAGCGAGTTAGTTTTCTACGGGATGGGTTCTCCAACCCTACCCCCGACCCTCCTTTTTTCCGGGCTTGAGACTAGCAGTAGCCCCCGGAGAAGCTACAGGCGGAGTTAATAGATTATAACAGTTTAGATAAATAAATATCATGCGTAGCTTTATTATTGTAAGTTCCTTTCGTGCATGGGTTTGCATGTCTGTGTGCATTTTTGTGAAAGTCCCACCTTCATACGCCCATTTTAAACAATAATAACTTTTCATGTTTCCCCTTATATTTAAAGTTGTTTATTTACTGTTGCTTCATTTGTATATTCTGTTAATATTTTGGCTCCAGATAAGATGTTCACTATGTATCATACTGGTGATTCGGGTTTTTTTTGGTGTACCACCTCATTTGCGAGTTTTTTCACGGACTGTGTTTATTATTACTTTTAATTCACTTCCAAAATTGAATGGCTGCTATATTGCTTCTTTGGATCCGAATTGTTTCTATTTGAATTGATTTCCTTTAACCACTGCTTTTCGAATTTATCTGTGTCCAAGGACAAGTAACAAATGTTTAACTAAAGTTTATTGAGAATCTAAACTACATTGTTCAACACAGAACAACAATCGATAAATCTTTTATATATAATGTTGAAATCATGAGTTAATTGAAGCTAGACGACCGTGGAAAGCCTGGAAGCACTGGATAGCCGTTTCATCCCAAAGTGGGACTCTTCAGCAGTGCGCATCCACGATCCCACCTCACGAGATTCGAACCCAAGATCTACCAGTCTGTTTTCATGTCTAGATTTGATACATACAATATTCATTTACTTTGACAGAAATTATGTTACTCTATGTATCTTCGTTTAAAATTCCCCTAAGGATGCATAGACATTAACAGTACAGTAGTTTTTTTTCTAAGGTCAGGTAATATTATAGGCTTCTTCCACAGCTATATCGTGGATTGGTGTTGGAAGCCAGTCGGCTCAGTGCTCTATTGGTTAAGTGCTCCGGCACGAGACTGGTAGGTCCTGAGTTTGAATCTCGCGAGGCGAGGCGGAATCGTGGATGCTCACTGCCACTGAGGAGTCCCACAATTGGACGAAACGGCCGGGTTTTTCATGGTGGTCTAGCTTCAATTGACTCATGATCTTAACTATATAAATTTCTTCCATATCTGTCTGTATTCATTTCAATGATATTATTCCAAATGATTTAAACCAATCAAATATCAGCATTTAATTTGTATAAAATATCTATTTCTATTTTTGGAATTGATTAATCAATAATCCATTAGTAACTATTCCATGTAAATGTAAATACAAATCAATAAACTGATTATTTGCCAATGTTTCAATCATAGCTACCAATATATTGACTTTTATTTCAAGTTGACAACCCCCTATTCCTCACTGAAGTATTCACTTGGTGATTAGATTGTGTGTGTTTTTATTTCAGTGATTGGTGAGTGACTTTTAAAACACATATCTCCTTACTCTTTTGAGTTATTCGAGTATCTTTTTTCCGGCCAAAGGAGAAGAGGAAGACCAAAGAACATATCACGCTGCGAAATGAAGACAGACATGAGAAGAATGAACCAAAACTGAATAGAACTAGAAAGGAAGGCGGAGGACAGAGTGGGTTGGAGAATGCTGATCGGCGGCCTATGCTCCATTAGGAGTAACAGGTGTCAGGAAGTAAGAAAAGTATATATATATATATATATATATATATATATATATATATATATATATATATATATATATATATATATATATATATATATATATATATATAATCGTATGCTTTTACTCTTTGCTAGTTAGTTATTGTATCTTATGTTATCCAACAAATTAAGGATATTGTGTTTATAATTTAACTTTTAAATATAATTTACGATGTGGAATAACTTCAGCTGTACAATCATTGAAAACCAGGAGGCATTCGTAAGCTGTTGCGTGACACCGCCATAGTACAAATTGGGGACCTCCAGGTTTATAACGAACCTAATAGACGACTAAATGATCTGAAGGTATGATGGACTGACCGTGAGATAAAAAGATCATAAAATCTGTATCTGGATAGATTATGGATCAAAAATGCCATACTAGAACAAAACAACTGTTTCTACTACTTTCTGGTTTCAAATAATTTTTCAATCAAATTCAGTCCACAACTTAATTTATCTTCAAATTGAACAATCTTCAAAAGACGCTTAATGGTCAGTCGGTTTCTATAAGCAATCGTAATGTAGTTACATTATTAACACTAGTTTAATAGATCGATAACAATCAGCATGCGTGGGAACAAACATACAATTTTCCTCAGTTATCTACAACGTTACGAATTATGTAAGATATCAATCAATCTGTGAAGTAAGTCTTGTACCAGAGTACTTACGACTATCCAATGACCATTCACTTAGTATTGTTTGTTTGAATATTCCCATTGGTGTTTTTAGGACTGCAACCGGTCAGTCTCTAATTGGTATATGTACATACTGTGCGTATAGCCTCTATATAACCTTAAATCGAGCTGATGAGTACCGAATAGGACGAAACGCGCCTCCTGAATTCCACTGCTAGCCACTATCCAACTTTGCTTACCATCCAATGACCAGGTGATTTAAAAAAATTACAATTTTTTTTTGGTCAACTAAAGAAATTATCCTTTGTATATATATACACACACAAACACCTATATCCATGCATCTTATGACAATTCGTTTGAAACTATGTAAATCATATTGATTTACCATAGAATCATTTTTTTATGGGATAAAAGCCAAACATGTGATATGTCTCAAGGACTGTCTGGAATTTTTTCGCCTCCGCAACTAGACCTGGACGTTTAATAACTATGGTAATATAGTAGTAATAGTCTAAATCCAACATCTAAGGTCATGCCCATATTATTAATATTAGAGTAAACCAGTTTGGTGGGGGAAAATATATTTGAAATAAAGCATTTCTGCCTATTCTACCGTTTTTGTTTCAACATGAAGGCTATAAAGCAACAGCTCCTGTGTATTTGATTTAATCCATTGTAGGGGATTGGTCGGTTTTACAGAATCGCTGTTCAAATCAAGTAATAATAAGAAAGTAGGACTCAGTGGCCGAGTGGATAACGCGATGGCGTTTGAAGCCAAAGGTACTGGGTTCGAGTCTCAGAGTGAACATCAACTGTGAGATGCAGGTACATCCAGCTGACGAGTCCCAAACAGGACGAAACGCGCGTCCTGGATTCCATTACTAGCCACTATCCATCTTTGCTTACCACGCTTGTGAATTAAGGCTATATCGAGGCAATATGCACGGTATACACATATGTCAATTAGAGACTGACCAGCTACAGTCCTAACAAATCGATGGAAAGATCCAAGCAAACAATACTCAATGAATTTAAAGTAGATTATTGTTTCCTTCATTAAATATGACGGTAAAATTTAGTAATAAGGCTTATCTAAAAGATAGTGCGTGTAATGTTAAGTTGCTAAAAGTAATGGCCACATTTTAACTTAATCAGTAGACATGCGATCATTACTAAAGAACTAGATAAACATGACATTGGTCATTATTCAGTGATCAATCAACTGTAAGTAACTCAGAACTACAAGAGGTTAGTTCATCCCAAAATAACTCAATGCAGTGTATCAGATTGTAGAAGTGAAGAGGGGAGGGGTTGAATTCCATATGGAACATAAATGTAGTTAAACCTTACCAATGAACGATAATTATCATGAAACCTAGATGCAAGAATTTCTACCGTCTACCTCCAATCACCTTGCCTAATATGATTGAAGATGTTAATTACTCTTTAATGATCCAATCTCGGAGATTTTACGAAAGCTATCACAATCAGATCGCTAAAACCTGACCTTCACATTTGGAACGTAACTGTAGTTCACCTGCAAACGGTACGTTAACAAACTCTCTAAATTCAGTATTCATTGATTTCAACTTGAATTTGTCTTATGTTCCGATATTTCCCACACATCTGTCATTACATACTTACTTACACCTGTTAGCCCTCATGGAGTATAAGGCGCCGACCAGGAATCTTCAACCAACCTTGTCCTGGGCTCTCCTTTTCAGTTGTTATCAAATGCTAACCATTCATTTAATGTTTGTATCCAATTCCTTGTATAATGTGTTTACTGACCTATCTCTCTTAACTCTCCATAACTAATCTTTTCTGTCCAGCATCGACATAATGTGTTTATGAAAACTTCCAAGTTATATATTCCCGTTTCCACAGCTATTCGATTGGTCCTCCTGGTCTCCCATATTGGCCGGACATTCTATGTATCTACAATAATTGTTGCTCTGGCTGTCAGAAAAGACATCAGCCAAGTGATTTTCGAAGAAGGGCTCCAGATGAAGTTACAATCAATATAGTAGGTGGAAATTAAATCCGTTCTCTCCTCAGTTCCACAACCTTAGATATCACTATTTATCTACTCTGACCTTCAATGGAAATGAGATACTAACAATTAGTCAATTACTGAGTAGATGACATACTGATGTGATAGCGCTTAACTACTAGACCACTGAGTCGGCCAGCATTCAACGGTGTTAATGTCTAACTTCAACCAAATAATTTTCAAAACAATCAATTAATTAGATAATAATGAAATAAACAAACAATTCAATATGGAAATGGATGTGAGTTTAAATGATGATATTTTTTTCAAAATATATATTTAAATCTAACACGATAATCACTATTGTATAACATTTAAGTAGTATATTATTATAATCTTTCTTCATACTGCCCAGCTATTCCTATTGTTCAGTAGTCTTGGACGCTAAATCACTTGGTAAGTCCCTAAATCAGAACACGGTTGAACAGGAACGAAATTATGTTCTAAATTACAAGGGTAGATAGGAGTAGGAATTACAATAAGAAAAACGTCTGTACATTTATAGTTTTTTACACGAGGAGATTCTAGAGTCTTTTTCAAGTATCGACTAACGCTGATTGGCTAATTCTTATCCAATCAACATACACCAATACAATCATGCATGGAACATGTTTTAATCCAATCTATATCCCGTTAACATAAGTGATACACATTAAATTTGTATCTGGCTTTATGATCATTAATTTTTTTTTCTCAGATCAATAATATTATTGATTAAAACTAAATTTTTATAAGATGGTAGAGAACAAAGAAAGTAAACAATAACAGATTTAAATTCTTCCTATTGTGGGACTCCTCAGCAGTGCACATACACGACTTCGCCTCGCGAGATTCGAACTCAGGACCTAACAGTCTCGCGCCAGAGACTGAAAGGACGAAACGGTCATCCAGTGCTTCCAGGTTTTCCATTGTGGTCTAGCTTCAATTGACTCACGCTTTCAATTATGAAAATAATAAATCTCCACAAAAACCCCTTCAGATTTAAATTCAACAAGAATCAATCAATATAGAGGTGTACAGGATAAGATATGAACCATATGTGAAGAAATTCGAATACTTCACTTCAACCCGAAGTTTGTACTGATGATGTCATTCATAAGAATGATAAAAGCTCAGCAATCAAACTATCCATCTTCGAGAACAAAACTACATTAAAGTTTTATAAGTATAACAAGTTGCAAAATAAAAATAAAAAAGTAGAGATAAACGTATCTGCTTCTTTAGTTAAAAGGGTTATAACTTTATAAAACAACAGGACGTATACCCATTCGTTATTGACTTTATGTCCGGCTTTTTATCACGTGAATTATCCACCAATCGGGATACGACTTGCCTAATCTTAACACTGTGACAAATCGATGAAGTTCGACCAGTATGAGTAGTCTAGTGTCCTTATTCGTCCCTTGTCCACCTAGCCCTTCCAATTAAGTCCAGAACACCATTTGCAGCTTCTGCTATGCGAATCATTTATTTCAAGCATACTCTGTTTATATATCAGACAAACAGACCCCAACACCCCATAAAATAGAAAATAATATTTGGACAAGATCAAGTCAAATGTGGCTGTTACGTGGGAAACAGTAATTAATAAACGGAATATAATTTGGCAACAGTAAATCGTACAGTAATAATTCATAGGTCAAAACGAAGCTTATAATAAGATGAATATAGATATACACAATCTAATTACTCAATAGTTAAACAATAAGAATATATATAGAATAATCGTCCACTAATAGGTCCCGGAAGTTACCTGTACTTTAATGTCTTCGCTAGGATATAACAAAAGGGGTTATGGGACCTTGATGAATGAATAGGTAAATACACATTCAAAATAGTTTGGACTCTTTTTGAAATAATTTCCTCACTGATAGTGTAAGTTCTTATATCTTATTTACTTACTTTCGCCTGTTAACCCCAATCGAGCATAAGCCGCCGACCAACATTCTCCAACCCACTCTATCCTACACCTTCCTTTCTAGTTCTATCCAATTTTTATTCATTCTTCGCATGTCTGTCTTCATTCATCGGTGTAATGTGTTCTTTGGTCTTCCTCTTCTCCTTTGACCTTCAAGATTCCATGTGAGGGCATGCTTTGTGATGATGGCTTTCGTAGTTTTCCACGTCTTCGCCTCATACAGTAGAACTGTCTTGACATTCGTATTAAGCTCTTATATCGATACACTTGAAAATGAGTATACATAGTTGGTTACATACATCCACCTACGTATTTATTTTCACTTTTTTGCTTAAATATTCAATGTAAATATGAAACTGACAATTAATCATCCTTATAGCAAGCATGTTTGCTCATTAAATCAGATTTATTCTTTCACATTGTTGTTTTTGATGGTTGGTATGTTTGAATCGTTTGTTTGAATGAAATCAATCTGAAAACTTCATATTTACTTCTGAATATTGTATACCATTGGGAATCCTTGTAGTAACAGAAGTTAGATTGAATTGACAACGAAATATAGGCATAAGTATGTAAACGCCAATACAAGGTATTGTAGAGACTGATTTAATATGTAGGGTGTATACATTACA
Organism: Schistosoma mansoni; assembly: GCF_000237925.1. Classification (NCBI taxonomy): domain Eukaryota; kingdom Metazoa; phylum Platyhelminthes; class Trematoda; order Strigeidida; family Schistosomatidae; genus Schistosoma; species Schistosoma mansoni. The sequence continues at coordinate 1,266,475 of NW_017385989.1, read as the reverse complement.
GCAGTTCACAGTCTCAACGCAATCGAAGGTCGGACCCAGGATCAGTGGTCTAGCAACAAACACTTAACTATTAAAATCAAAGGATCAATGTTCAACGATGCAATTACAACTTTGATCAATCTGAAACATTGCGTGATGGTTATCACGAGGTATCAATGAGAAGTTGTAACTGGTGGAGTTAAGAAATAGAGAGAGAAACAGTAGTCACTAGTGCCATTGAGTAATAGCATCAATATAAGTCATTAAATGGGAACTTAATCTTCTAATGTCTAGGCGCTCAGTACGAAAACTAAAGTGTCCTGGTTCCTATCTAAAGTACAGCAGTGAGTACTGATTGTTGAGAGGAGCCACACTCAATGATTACTTCTTTAATCAATATCACGTTGTTTAATCCTCCATGTCGACTCCATAACAATGTGGCCTCTAGTATAAATGATTGAAGATCCTGTAAAAAATATGAATACCCTGAAAACTACAAATAAGCATTTTCGGCGAATATCAACCAACAGGAAATCTAGGGAATGAGCTTCCAAGTGATTTACTAAAATATAAAATTAACTTACCATCATTCCTTAGTGTTTTTATAGGATATTTTTCCGGTCATTTTGTAAGGTATTTATTTCATGTTCGGCAAATAGAATGCTGAGGAGTCCCATAATAGGACGAAACGGCTTCCACGTTTTCCCTGGTGGTCTAGCTTCAATTGACTCATGATTTCAACTATTAAGAATATAGATAAGTTTTTTTCAGTTGAATTCGCAACTTCCATGTGTGTGAGTCAGAGAGAATTTCGAGAAATCATTTGTACGGCTCAAAATCATGTTCAGTGGTTAAAGTCGGTTAGCAGGAATTCCTTGATTCCTGATTCAAACTCTTCAACAGGACCTGTCTGTATTTCGAACTTGTGTTACTTCTAAGCCATTTTAAGTGATGACTAACCTGTAGAGATGAGAGGTTTACAAGTATTAAGTGATTGAAAAAATTCCACCGTCAAATTTTAGGTTGACAGTTTATTTTCTATTCACATTTAATTCATTTAGACCAATCAAACAGCATTACTTATTTACTTACGCCTGTAACCCACAACGGAGCATAGGCCGCCGACCAGCACTCTCCAACCCACTCTGTCCTACACCTTCCTTTCTAGTTCTATCCAATTTTTGTTCATTCTTCTCATGTCTGTCTCCATTTCTCAGTGTAATATATTCTTATGTCTTCCTCTTCTCCTTTGACCTTCAAGATTCCATGTGAGGGCTTGTCTTGTGACGCAGTTGGGTGATTTCCTCAATGTGTATCCTATCCACTTCCAGCGCTAGTTCCTGATTTCTTTCTCCACTAGAATCTGGTTTGTTCTCTCCCACAGTAGAATGTTGCTGATAGTGTCTGTCCAACGGATCGGAAGTATCTTTCGTAGACAACTGTTAATAAATACCTATAACTTCTGGATGATGGCTAATCAAATAGCATAATAAGCTATAAACACAAATCATCTGACTCGCAGACGAACGAATAAAATTCCCACTTAAACCAATTAATAACATAGATCTAAAGACGATGACCCATGTATTTTTTCCAATCACATTCTGTTTATTAAGGATAATCTTTCTTCAGTCTTCATAACGAAAACAGATTCCTTCTGGACACCACATTTACATCATACAAGTTATTACAAAAAGCATAAATATCATCAAAGTAACAACCAGTTATGCTTTTTACTGATCAGTCCAAATGGCCATATTTGTCATATAACTTGAATATTTCGTGTAGTTTAGTCCCCTGTAGGATCAGAGGTTTTCTCAGGCTACCGAGCACATAAGGTTAGAATGAAATAGCTATCAAGCTGTACCTTCAGTATGTCCCTTCAATGACAAGCTAATTAATAGTATTGTATTATTGGTCAAATCAATATATTTTGGCACTGTTAATTTAATTGGTCTACTGTAAATCTTATTTACAAATGATTGAGGCTTTTTTTAATATTATGCAACGAATAAGAATTCAAATAGACCGGACATTTGTCACACAACAACACTACAGTGTTAATAATGCATACACTAATAAAGAAGCTGCGACTTTCAAGGTAACTTTCTATCCAGTACAGTAGGCAAGAATTGAATAACTTTTGAATGAAATTAGATAGGAAATTACGGTGGTTACGACAGTGGTCGACGACATAATTGACAAGATTGATTGGCGAGACTATAATTTATGGACGGCCTTTAACGAACCTGAAGTGACCTTGAGAAATATTAACCAATCAAGAAACAGTTAGCATAAAGTAAAAATATATTAAAGTGGATACACTTCTTTTATATAGTCCAAAAACTTGTCAAGGTTAGAAAGAGGTTCATAGGTTCCAAAATCGTAATGCATAAGGTAGAGGAACTCATCCATATGGCTTCATAATAGTCGGTCTCTGGAGCCATGATAAAGTCACAAAAACCCTCTCAGCCTCGACCACATAGCTTCATTATTGTTTGTGTGTACTCCCGTTGTGTAAGTTTATTATTTTTATTATAGATATATCCCTACAATACTCATACTACTGCACAACCGAAACTTCAGTAACATCTGCGATTATTGCAGCCAATGTTACTGGTGCTTTTATTATACAGTTCGCGGCAATTATTATAATATGCCTTAGTCTCAATCTGGATCGAGCGAAAGAGGTTTCTATTCTTGCAAACGTCTTCCTCCAACATACGTTACATCGAAGGACAACATCACGGTAGTCTGCACAAGGTTTACATGTCATTTAATATTCGTAATTACAAATACAGGAACTTCTCAGTAGTCCCATTTATTGTAGCCGCTTAATTATCAAGCCTTATCTAAAATCCTCTGTGAACCGATCGTACATGAGCATTAGATACTAAAATTGGCACCATGACCTTGACCTCCGAAACGCTCATACAGGAACAAGTGAAGTCGTTCATTTGACCTCACCTTGTCAGTATAAAGGACCGGAATGATTTGCCCTTCGAGTATCTGGAGACTCTACTCCTACTTCTCGGGACCCTGCTGGTATAGGTATAGCATTAAGTTCTAAAGCAGAACAGGCTCTATTGGAATGGATTCAAATAGACAGTCGCTTACGTGCTGGTCGACCAAATGTTACAGTAAGAACTCAAAAATATGGGGACGCATTACGTCTCTCGTATGGTCAACCGCCACCTACCTTGACAGTTGATGTTTTCTGATGTAGGGATGGCTGGAAGTAAGCTAGGAGTGACCAAAACAAAACATGTCATTAGTCCATGAATTCATTAACAACTGGACTAAGCCGTGTTAATAGGTGTAGACTACTTGGTTGGGGCTCATAAGATTATCGTAACTAATGTTTGGAGACTTTAAATGAAATAGCTCAAAATCGTTTGTAATGACTCAGGTTCATCCAATCTTTGTCTCCCCTCAAATCCTAAGCTTCTGGATTGCTCATAACTTAATTTGTATTTTTATTTCAATAATTTATATTTTCTTTTTGAATCGTATCTTCGATTCCTAGACTTTCTTATTACCTCTGATACTATTACTATCTCAACTATTCAAGGATTCGGTCCGACAATTTCTTGTATCTTTAACCGATTCGTATACCTACAAGTTCTACGTTGTGATTGGCTGACTGATTGACCGAATAACCCACTAGGAAGACTTCAGATTATTTGGTTGTTTTTTATATTAATTTAATAAATGATCGTTCCGACACGTAAGGAAGATCTTGATGACCCTTTTCTGATTCATATGACTCTACTAAAACTTTCCGTGATGTGATTGGTTACTTACCATATTAGTTTGCTATTTTCATTTTATCTCAAGGTAAAAATGGTTGTTATATCATCAAAGTTTTTCTTTTACAATCTTGACTTCCAAGGATGTCAAAGTAAGCCCTCAGCTCTTGAATCACCTCGCTTCCATTATTTGATAAGGTGTATTGATTATTGTGGAAGTGTTATGTGTTAATCGTCCTGTCTATTTGAAAAAATTCTCTCAGATGGCTCCTAATTCAGAATTAACATACTATCCCAAAATTGAATATAACCCAGCCATCATTAAAGTAACCGTTATCTACAGCAATACCTATGAAGTCACTAACTTCTAGTCTGAGCCATGTGGGCAGATGCAGACTACTTAGTTGGGGTCCTCGTGACTATCGTAACCAATGGTTGGAGACTCTAGGTGACATGGCTCAGAATCGATCACAATGGATTAGGTGTATACACTCTTTATCTTCCATTAAACCTTAAGATTAAAATTGCTTCATATCTGTCTTCCTTCCTATACTATATCCTTATATACAACCTTTCTTTTATATATTACCACCACTAAATGAACTACTTCTATGAATCCGGTGTTCATCTTTTTGTGTTAACGAGGTATGGCAACTTGGACCGATGCATATATGTGCCTGGTCCTACGTTGTAGCTGACTGACTGACTATGAAGTATCATTTAAAAGATTTTCAAGTTTAGTTCTGTTTTTCAAAATATTTGTATTTTCATTTCAGATTAAATTACTAATCTACTAATGGTTTACTTTGTACTGTTTGTTTGAATCTTCCCGTTGATGCTTACGACTGCAACTGGTCAGTCTCTTATTGGCATATGTGCATACTGTGCGTATTGCCTCGATATAGCCTAAATTCACAAGCATGGTAAGCAAAGATCGATAGTTGCTAGTTGTGGAATCCAGGACGCACGTTTCGTCCTATTTGGGACTCGTCAGCTGGATGTACCTGCATCTCAGAAACACGCGTCCTGAATTCCACTACTAGCCACTATCCATCTTTGCTACTAATGGTTTGTTGTAAATTAACAGTTCAATTGATGTTATATCATACAATATAGTATATGATTCGACATGGTCATAAAAAAGAGACATGTTTACAAACCTAGTATTTCCATAAAGTACAACCATATGTAATGTTAATACTATCCTATGTAATTTTCAATGCGTCTTGGTATTAATATCTCCAATCGATCAATTGATATTGTCATCTGTGCATCCTGGGCGGATTATCATTCAGCTATAAGTTTTTATGCAGTTGACTCGTGGCTAGTGTTGGAATCCAGGATATACATCTCATACCATATGGCATTAGTCAGAAGTATTAACCTATCTCTCTATGTTTGTGTTTACATTGGGAGTAGCTTTCCTTTTAAAAGTCAACACGTTATCCAGTAAGTTAGTGAGTCTAATTTACCACTAATGTATTAAATGAATATAATGTTTATTTATAAGGGTCCGCATTTTGCACTTATTATTAAAAATTATTATGGAGTCAAAATTTTTCAAAATAAAATTAGAAGGGGTTTTGTGGAGATTTCAATATTTTCATAGTTGAAATCATGAGTCATTTGAAGCTAGACCACCATGGAAAACCTGGAAGCACTGGAAGGCCGCTTCGTTCTATTGTGGGACTCCTCAGTAGTGCGCATCCACGATCCCACCGTCCAGTGCTTCCAGGTTTTTCAAGGTGGTCTAGCTTCAACTGACTAATGATTTCAACAATGAAAACAAAATTAGTTGGGAAGTAATCCATTTTCTTCTCGTCATTCATTCCAACTTTTTCCTAAGTATCTCACATTGACCGATACAATAATTTTATTCATTCAGTGTACACAGTATACATTAAGAAGAAATCCATTCTCTTAAAAATAATGAAATGCCATCATAGAAAGCAATCCAGTTGAAAACAGTTACTGAGATATTGAGACTATAAGTAATTCATACTTAGACTATACCAATCATATACTATTCATAAATGTTTTGTAGATACTATTGAATTTGAAATTAGAAATTATAAGCTGACCTAAGTTGGAGAATCACTGAAAAGCAAGTAGAACCAGATATCTGTTTCGTTCTAGCAATGGACTCATCAACAGTAAGTAATCCACGACTCTACAACCAAAACCGTTAGGCCTCGCGGCGAACACTTTACTTTCAGATCACCGAGTTGTCAATTGATCGTTTACAATTCTAACTTCGGTCAATCAGCGATATTGCATGACCACTATTCATTGCTATTGATGGGTAGCTGCCTCACTTCCGACATGACTGAACTCCGTTGGTTACAGCTTCTAATTAGGACTCGGGAGACTACTTCTCACAAAACTACCAGTCATTATTACATGCTGTGATATATCATAAAACGAAACGAAACGTTTTAGAACTTCGTAAACGTCATTAACCATTTATAGTTCAGCAACAATGTAGGAATCACATACATTAGTTAGATAAATGAATTATGCATACCTAACCAATACTATAAACATGTGTCCAGTCCCAGTCTTCCCTTTCATCCAACATTACATTTCTATGATGAAGTAAAGCTTAGAACTAGTGAAAAGATTTATGTTAAAAGTATAATTTTGATCCAGAACTACTGACAGTCGAAAAAAACTTAGGAAGAATAAAGTTACTCGACAGTTATTTCATACACCACTTGTATCAGATCGTAGGTTGAAAGAGAGCTAGTGAGGCCGAGTTAATATGTAGTTATCGATGGTTGGATTCAGTTGTGTACGTAGATTCAAACTACTCGATTGGGTTCCTCATAATTATTGTGACCAATTGTTGATGATGTCGTTCAGAAAATCGATGGAAGCTCCACGACCAAACCATCCAGCTCAGAGAACAAACCTACATAAAAATTGATCCTAATGGCTCACATACATTCACTTTCTGTCCTGAATTACATATTGACTTTTAAGATTATCCAATACTACTTATTTTACGAATTCATTTTTTCTTCTCGAATCAGATCATTTATGCCTAAACTATTCTGTGACCACCATTATAGTCACTAATTATATTATGTTGTCATCCTGCTGAGCTGACATAGTGTGACAACTTGAAGCGATGAGTATATGATGAGCTAACGACTAACTGGCTAGTTGGTTGATCGATTGACTGACTGTCTGTTTATCTATCTGGGCTTATCGTATAAAAGCTGAGACTAAATTAAAGCATGTTTTCACCATTACGATTACTCATCACTTACTCCACAGTGGGGCATGGTGTTGATATTTAAAAAATTTTTAAGATAATCAATCATTAAACAACTTTTAACTCATTAAATACTTCAGTTTGTCACCCCTTCTAGGCTATAGGCTGCTCTGACCAGGATTCTCCAACCACTTCCCTCCTGGTTTCACATTTCCAACTTTCGCCAAGTGTTACTCATGCTATTGATGTCTCCTTCTTATTCCCAGGCACCATGTGTTTTTTTAGTCTGGTCCTTTTTCTTCTATCTTGAGGATTCCAAAATAAGACTTACTTTTTAAAGCAGATTGATTATCGCCATAAAGTGTCCTATCAATCTCTAAAGTCTTTTCCTAACTACCTCTTCAGCTGGAAGTTGGACATCTTGCGCAGACGGATGTTTATAACTACCCGTACCTTTTTGATCATGATTTTAGTTCTCCAGTTTTTAGCTCCGTACAATAGAAATGTCATAACATGGGTGTTGTTTATTTTGACTTGGGTCTTGACTGACACTTCCTTTGAATTTTAGATATGCTTCAGTCTCACGAATACTGCCCTTACTTTGGCAATATGGATCTTCACATCTGCATCAAATCCTCCTTATTTATTAGTAATACTCCCCCAAGTATATAGAGGCTTCCATCTCATCCAGAGCTCCTCCACCAAGTATAATTTGGTTGCTGCTCATAATGTTGTAATTCAATATTTTATTTTATTTACTTGTAAATACTGAGGCCTACTGCTGCAGAAGCCCCTTCTACACTAAATTTCGCATTACGAATTTTTTGCTGTGAATGTTATAGAAAGACTAAGTCATCTACAAAGTCCAAATCATCCAACTTTTTCCACGGTGTTCATTTCATTCCTTACTTCTCATGAGATGTGGAGGTCAACATAACAGAGTCAACAAACAGAAGAATGAGGAAAGACGAGTGTAGGCAGCCTTTTCTGCACTTAGAATGTATGCATGAGCTTCCCTCTATGCACGACTTCTCAACTCAGTCGGTCGTACGAGTTGCGTTTGATGATGACAATCTATTCAGGTACTTCGCCTAACACTGACAGTACTGTGATGCCTCTGTAGTTCCTACACTTACTAAGATCTTTCTTTGGAATCTTGATGAGATATCTTTATTTCTAGTCTGTCGGGACTTGTTCTTCCTCCTAACTCTTCCTTAAGAGGACGTGGAGCATCTTGGCAGTTACCTCTATGTCTGATTTCAACATTTAGGCTGATATCCTCTGTAGTCTTGCCGCTTTACCACTCCTGATTTATCTGATTGTTATGCTGATTTCCTTGGTTGTTTGTCGGAGAACAACCATAGGAATGTCTGTAGTTGCTGCTTCAATGTCTGGTGGGTTCTGTGGCATTTTTTTGCTCATAAGCTCTTCAAAGCGCTCTATTCACCTGGTCCACTGCTTTTGTACATCAATGACTGCTTTGAATTCTTTATCCTTGACTGACCGATTTGGTTTATCATAGTTCCCTTCTATCCTCTTCATTGTATCGTATAATTGTCTTATATTTTCTTCTTTTGCAGCTTTCTTCTCTGTCATTGCTAGGTCTCCAACAAATTTTCGCCTATCAGCTCTAATGCTCTTCTGCTTTTGTTTGTTTGCTTCTAAGTATCTGGCCTGTGCCTCTGCTTTCTCATTTATTGTTCAGCTGTTATTAACTTTTGTTTTCTTTTTTCTTTCTTGGATCTTATTCAGGCTGAATGCAGAGATCCAATCCTTATTTGGGTTATTCTTGAAGTCCAGCGCCTCCCGACATGTTCAATCTATTGCTTTTCCAATCTCCTTCCCTTTTGTTCTTCATACTAGTTTCCTCTTCTTCAAATTGATCTTGTAAGGTTTGAAACCTGTTGCTGGGAGCTATTTTGAGTTTGTTGAATTTGTCAGTACATCGAAGAAAGGCTGTATTCAACTTTTGTAATAGTGTTTCTTCAATTGTTCAGAGCTTCTTTAACTTTATTCTCATCATCAGGTGGTGATCTGAAGCTATGTCAGGGTGGAAATGACGATTCAATGTTTCCAGGCTTCAATGATGGCATAACTTAAATCAGTTCAAGATTTTAATAAAACTCAACAGTCTTCACAGTCCTATACTGGTATCTAACTAAATTGAGATTATATTCATTTTAACACCAATTGTATTGAATATGTTGACCTAAATTTCAATATCTAATTATCTTGTTCAAACAATACACAATATGGCTATATCGAGGCGATACGCACAGTATGCACATATACCAATAAGAGACTGACCAGTAGCAGTCCTAAGCATCAATGAGAAGATTCAAACAAGTAATACTAAGCGAATATAAACTTCACCCCATCGCACAAGCAAGTGGCTATCGGGACTCAGTAGCTGAATGGATAACGCGATGGCGTTTGAAGTGAAGGGTACTGGGTTCGAGTTGTGGAGTGAACATCAACTCTGAGATGCAGGTACATCCATCCGACGAGTCCCAAATAGAATGAAACGCGCGTCCTGAATTCCACTGCTAGCCACTATTCATCTTTGCTTATAATACACAAACATTTATCACATTTATTTATGTGTAACTGAATTTCACCATCCATATAGTAGTATATAAATAATACGATATTACTTATACTAGTATATCGTTCACCGTTAATTTAGACTAAATATTTAATGTAAGAGCAAAATAGCACTAGAAATATCTTTGCCTGTTTTATTTTGTAAGTTAAATTGTAATTAGAGTTACAATTTTTAAGGAAAATAAATTATGACTATTGGTGGGATCCAGAAAGTGTGTTTCGACTTATGTGAGACTCGTTAGCTGAGTGTATTTGGATCCAAATGTTGATGTTCAGTCTGAGATTAGAACACAGTAACTATCTCTTCAAACTCTGATGTGTCGTACTATAATCTACTGAGTCCATATAGTCAATAGTTTATTCAGCATGTACGTAAAGGTTATATCGAAAGAATTTACTTAGGACCAGTATATGTCTACAGAAAAGTCAGTCTTGAATATCGACAACGGGATGATTCAAACACTAATAATATAAACATCACACCCGTTGAATAAGTTGGTGGCCATGTGAACTCAGTAGCCAGGTGGATAAAACCTTAGTTTTTAAAATGAAAGGTAGAGGGTTCGAGTCCCAGATAGGATTCAGGTATATCCAGCTGACGAGTTCCAAATAGAATGAAATTCGCGTACTAGATTCCACTACTAGCTTCATTCTATTTATTCTGTGTACATCAAAGTTAGTTTGCTAGAAAAGTAATGAAACTTTTGGTCTTAGTGATTTCGTAGAGTTTTCTTATCTTAATATTCTAAAAATCTCGCTGAACAACCTCATTTATCTACATAAAAATTTACTAACTCTAAAGGTTACTGTTATAAACTGTAAGGATACTTGTTATAACTCTAGGGTTATGGTTATAACAGTCCTTTCACTCCTTATACGTATGTGGGACGTTAATTTACCTTAGACGAATATCTACATTAGATTTCCCACCCAGTGTCTATTCTACAGGACTTCAACACAACTCAGATCAAGAACACGAGATTAGCCTGACTAGAACGTCAATATATTTCCACACCAAAATCCGACACAAGGAACAGTCAATCAATAACAGTCCATCAATAACTGTCAAGATAAAGGAATATATAACACATATAACACGTGTCACACTATCTACATGTCTGACTCATCAAGACAACCAATCATTGTCATTTTCGTCCACACATCAGTTACTTTCTGAATCTTTCTCATAACTATAAATATTTGTGCGAAAAATTCATCGTAACCTACAAAATCTTTACTAACAAATTCGTTGAAGAGTTTATGAGATAGAGTTAGACGACAAGACTATGGTTAAGTTACTTAAGGAAATAATAACCTGTCTTAAGTTTTCCACTTAATCAAATGGTCTAGTATTCAATAAACCACTAAAAAAGTGGCATGTCTGAGTCTTTTAAATCAGAAACCTAATAATTTATGTTTTATATACACGGCAAATTGGGAGAAAAGAGTATCTGACATGTTTACTACTTGTTAGTTAGTCCAAAAACACCCATTGTCAGTCTCTGAAGATCCAGAAAACACCCAGAAACGTTTTATAAAATGAGTGCTGAATAGGAGCATCTCAGAATCATCTAAGTAAATGAGAAATTGTGTCATATTTTGATTAGATAATGAACTATATTTATAACTATATTTGATATGTTTCCTGAAGTTTTAAGAAGACTAAGGTCACATTAAACTCCATTAATATGCTCAGTTTTCTGAACACACTAAATCTTGGTGTAAAGCACTTACTCTTATTTCACATATTTTCTCTGTTATTCTAGTTGAAGTGTAGGCGTAGTCTAGAATCATAGGAAGTCAGTGATCAGTGTTCAACTGAAAGACATATTAGTACTATCATCCTGACGTCATAATAATGAAGAAGGGTTTTCTTTAAAAATTTCTAAAATTTCTTGAATTTCACTATCTTCGACTCATTATTTTATATATAGTTGAAATCATGAGTCAATTGAAGCTAGATAACCATGGAAAACCTGGAAACAATGGACGGCCGTTTCGTCCTATTATAGGACTCCTCA
>NW_017385989.1:1218675-1254705 GCF_000237925.1 Schistosoma mansoni | reverse complement strand
AGATTACATGCTGCCCTACAATGCTCGTACAAATCCACTTCGGAAGAGCACCATAATAGGGCGTCACGACCGTGACATGTGTCTACATGTTCTCTATGGTTATCGAGTTTCAATCGACTCATGATTTCAACTATATATAAAAATTACTTAAAATCTCCACAGAAAAACTCATATTATTTTAATTAATCAAAAAAATGTCCCATTGTTGTAGCTAGTTGACATTTATACTGTTATATATCGAACTTAGATTCTTAGTATGTTGCGTAATACTTGAGCACTCGTACGCTAGAACCTACCCAAGTCGCAAAATGAGAAGGCAGATAACAAGTGGAAGAAAAGTTATCCCAAACAAAACTGTCAGGTGCTTATAGTTTTTTTTAGTAAAAACGAAATCATCATTTTAGTTATCCTATCCGCACACAGGGGGTCAGTAGCATTGTCCAATAGGGAAGCTACACGTAATGATTCTGTAATATTCTTCCAAAAGCTGATTGGATGGAGTATTTTCGGCTCCTTCTTAGCTTCTTAGAGCTTCCTCAACTTCACCTATGGACCGTCCTCACATATACATTGAAGTATGTTTTTTAGTTACTTATTTTACTGATAAAACAGTACCATCTGTACGCTTATTTGGGCATAACTATATTTGTAACCATTCATCTGACTATATGTAGTATTCTTCTGATTACTGTTTTAGGGGGATGTAGGAATTTATGTGGGACTATCAATGTTGTAGTACGAATTATGTAAGGAATTTCCCAATTGTGAATTATAATTTACTGTAAATGCTCAGACTACATCTGTTTTGTAATACAGCTGTAGTAATCTGTATACTTATTATCATTACTATTAGTATTAGTAATAATATTGATAGTAAATAGGAATGAATTAGTAAATTAAACAGATGGTCCATTATCTCTTTTATATTCTTAAATACCTATGTGTGTTTCATTGTGATCTTCAGATAATCTCTAAAAATTAAAAATAGATCTTCCTACATAAAGAATTGGCTGGTATGACGATAAGTTACACAATTTGTTCAATTCTATACTTTCACTGTTGATTGGTTAAAGATAATTGGCAGGAAGCCAGTTGGCATGTACTAGAAATATATGTATATATTGAGATGATGGAGAAGATTTGTAGCTCAGGTGGGTGATGATGTCGTTCAGAAGGACGATGAAAGTTCCACGACCAAACCATCCAGCTCAGAGAACAAACCTACATCAATATATACATATATATATTCTTGAGGAATATGCTTTTTCATGTAAGATTCGAACTCTTGTCAACTAGTATCACACTGATTATGTTGACAGTTAGCACTGGAATTATCCGTGTAGCAGTTTTTTCTCCTGTATTAATGACATATTTACACGAATTAGTTTATATTTAGTTGTTGTTTTTTCGATTAGTTACAGGAAAGCATTGGTCAAAACACTATTTTATAGGGTACGAAGGATATGTACCACTGACAAACTGATAGAAGAATTGATGAACGTTGAAAATGGCCAAGAGGGAAATGCTACGAACAAAGGTAATGATATCACAAACAGGAGGGTTAACACTGCATTAAACTGAACCTGACATGTAGTCAAACTGTATAAAACATATTCAACATGTCAATAAAAGGTTGACAAGTACCCCCTTTAGGTTACCGCCAACTTTGTCTACACATTTACGCGTACCTGTCAAAGCAGCTATATTAGCTGAACAGAAAGCAGGGCATATCTTGAATTTTTGGACGGTTTGCAAAAAGCCTTCGAAGAAGAGGAAAACCACCTTAAATAGCGTAATTAATAAACGTCTCTTCAATACAGGACATCAGTTTGACGTACAATCTATTAAGATGATTAATAACCGGCCAAGCTCCAATCTTCTGAAGTTTGCTGATGTCATTGGTATCAGGAGTCAGAAACCTGAATTTTATGTTCACAATGTGATAGTTGTTAATCTTTCTTTGCCTTGGCGACAAATATCCCTTCATTACATTGTAACATTTTGCTTAACTGTTTTTTTTTCAATTAATTACATCATTACGTCTTCTTATTTCGACTGTCTTCTAGATTAGTAATCTTACTTTATTAATTGAGCTTTGCTCACTTTATTTTTACTTATTACGCGCGTTTATTGATTGCGTAATCATCACTTGTTTCTAGCCCTTCAGATTTTCGTTACTATCAATGTTGTGGAATGTTCCTTTACACAAAGTATATATTTTAATTCAGTCTATTAAGTATATTTTATAACCCCTTGATACATTGTAATGACATGAGATTATAACAACTTCTAACTAAACTCTTTCATGTAAGTAATTTAAGCTACTTTTGTAATTTTATATAGTTAAGATCATGAGTCAATTGAAGCTAGACCACCGTGGAAAACCTGGAAGCACTGGACGGCCGTTTCGTCCTATTATGGGACTCCTCAGCAGTGCGCATCTACGATCCCACCTCGTGGGGTTCGAACCCAGGACCTACCAGTCTCGCGCCAGAGCACTTAACCGATAGACCACTGAGTCGGCCAGCATCCAACGGTGTTAATGTCTAACCCCAACCAATCCACGAAATCGCGCGACAAACTTCCATTGTACTGAGGTAGATACCTGTCTCTACCTGACATGGATTAGCTCCACTGGTCACAACTTCTCACTAGAACTCCAGGAATTACCTCATGAAGCCAGTCACTAGTGAGCATATGATGATTTCTAAACACCACAGTTTGTAAGTACTTAACGAGAATCAAATAAAATAAAATGAATCCATGTAATTCTATTCAAATCCTTGTTCTTTCTCTCTTCAAAATGATAAAGGGAACTATGTGTATAAAATTACTGTTATATTTATCTAGTCCTTAGTACTGATTGAATCCTATGAAACAAGTTTCATTATGACAATTAATCCTTGCACTAATGATGCCACAAATAGGAAGATAAAATGAAACTGTTAACTTTTTTGTGATTGCAAAATCAATTCGTATAGTTAAGATAAAAGAAATTTTGTTTGCAGTTAAAAATAGAAAGGTATTATGTAATAGGTAGGGTTGGTAAACTTTTTCTTTCTTATTTCTTAGTTAGTATCATTAGACATTACCTCAAGTTATTTGTATAACTTCGTTTTCAATACACAATACATTCATTATTAATAAATCCAATTTTTATTATCGCAAATGAGTTTCTTCTTCATATCTCCATAAAACCTAGACAAGTAGTCTGTAATAGTTAGCTTGTTATTAGCTTATTCAAAGACGTTCCTGAAATCATGGTGAAAAGTCATGACCATTGATATTCGGACATAAAGTTCCATTGGTATTATGAACCGATTAAATTCAGATCACCATTAAAAATCTGGAAGCATTAAACGATCGTTTCATGCTAGTATGGTACTCCTCTGCACCGTGCACCAATGGTTCCCCATGAGAGACTCGAACCCAGGACCTTCAGTCTCTCTCAAACGCCTAAACTCTAGATCAATGAGCGGGGATCCAACGGTGTTAATGTCTAACTACAACCAATCTACGATATTACGCAGCCATCTTTCATTGTCGTCGGTTGGTAACTGCCTCACATCCGACACAGTTAAGGCCCCTAGTCACAGCTTTTTAAACCTTGTTAGACGGAAGTGAGCACATGATAATTTTCAGTATTGGATTGTGGAATTTCTATGAGTAATTCATCACTTGTCACATACAGTAATATGATAGATTACTGGACTCATTGTTACTAGGGCGTAGTCAAAATATCATGACAAAGTTAATTATGCGTCATCATAAATTCCGAAATATAAAAGATATCAGATTTTAACTTAATTGTTGATAAACATGGTGGTTTCAACAAGAAATTAGAAAAAATCAACTTCGTGGATTGGTTGAAGTTAGACATTAACACCGTTGGATGCCGGCCGGCTCAGTGGTCTATCGGTTAAGGGCTCTGGCGCGAGACTGGTAGGTCCTGGATTAGAATCTTGCTCGCGAGTCGTGATCGTGGATGCGCACTGCTGAGGAGTCCCACAATAGGACGAAACGGCCATCCACTGCTTCCAGGTTTTCTACGGTGGTCTAGCTTTAATTGACTCATGATTTCAAGTATATATAGAAATTAATTTGTTCAATACATAGTTAGTTTGTGAATACCGTAGTCTTGTTGATGTGTAGCAGAGCATTTGGATGAAACTATTATTCAATAGTGATGTTTCCTTTTCCAATAGATCTTAACTCACAAGAGAAAAATATCGAAGATCGATGGAACATCAGTATGATCATACGCCTGTTTTCAAAGTTCATCTCTACAGAGTTACAGTACAATTCATTTATATCTACAAATTATAGTCACTTATTTTATCAAAAGAACTACAAAACTACCCACTGATATAACCACTGGAAAGCCTGTTACTTGAAATATGAAAACACTACGTCTCACCCGATTTAAGTGAAAAAAAGACCGATGGTACATGACGAAAAGTTTATTCACCCTCCGATAAACCAACCTGTTAATCAAATACACTCGATTCAATACAAACTTTACTGGGACTTTATAGTTAGTCAACAAATAACCTACATAACTGAGATAGTAAAAATACAAGATGGATATTACATTGGAATTATATAAATGAATGTTACTTGTCATACTGAAAGAATGTTAAGCATATCATACTCAACAGATACCATACACAAGTATTGCAATGAAATCATGAATTTATGCTACATTACATTAGAGAGATGGCATGCAGTTGGCAAAATCAGTACTAAAAGAAATCAAAATAGTATGATGTTATATCCTATGGACCTGCTAATAATATATCACGTGACTAAATCGCCAATTAGAACACCGACTTATATGACCTTGGCGCTGTGCCAAACCAATGGCGCGTTAGCCAGTACGAGAAGTCTAGAGTCAACTCTAAGTCTTGATTGGTCCTCTAACATAATAGCTTCGCGCTTAACCCAGACAATCCAGTCCACAACATCAACCTCTGATATATGAGTCATGTATTTCAGACACACTTACTTCATATACAAGCAAATTAGATCGCATCATACCATAAAATAGAAAATAACATTTGTACAAAATCAAGCTAAAAAGTATGTGTTTGTGAGATACTGTAACTAATAGATTGGGAACAACTAAAGAATAGTAAATCGTGTATGAATATACATACAATATAGTTACTGAATAGTTACACAGTAGGAATATATGTATAATAACAGTTCATAAATAGTTCCTAGCAGTTACCATTCATTTAACATTAGTTAGAACATCATATATGGTAGTAATAATTCTTAGGTGAACTATCGTTGATAATGAGGTTCAAAAAGTCAGAATGAAATGTTTTGAGGAGGAATATTATGAATTAAGATCTAGGGAAAGATAAAGAATGAATAGATCATCACCACTGTAATTGATTTGAGGTAATATCACAATTCAAAGACTTCAAACATTTGTAGTATCGGTTGTTATGTTAAGCCCATATGCCTTGTTCTAACTTCTGGACAAGTCAATTCACCTACCCATCATGAGTTATGTTTTCACCTTGTTCATCATTCACTTATTAATCCTGACCATTTTTATATGAGCGTTGGTGTGTGTACCCTTCTTATCCTATTTATCACATGTCTGTCATTTATTCTTGTCTGACTATAAATATTGATTAACGCTCGCTTAAAAGTGAGTTGGCTCACCAGCCATCTCCAATGAGTGTCATGTTTACTTCGCTCGCTGATATTTACTGATGTGCTTATAACTTTCTGACCTGCGTCATGTGTCAATAAAACTGTAGTTGCCGCTTCTCTTTGCCTTCTGATATTATGCACCGTTAAGATTTGTATTATAACAGTTATCGAGGTGAACTATTAGCGAAGCACGGCACTACACATTGATAACGGTTATTTCACCTTAACCCGTAACTAATTATTCTGTATCTATCATCATGGAATTAACATTAAAAGTTGATTAATTTACAGGTTTAAAGCATCAAACGTTAACAATTTACTCATGAGAATAATTAATTAACAAATAAAAACATAAAATAATGAAACAGTAAACCGTCGAACAGTCATGAATGATACACCTGAGAGTAATAATTGCTCTCATCAAACTCCCTTATCATGATAAAAAGAGCAATTATCAGTCTCAGGGATTTTATTCATGAGGGTATCAGGTAATACGTAGCATAATGATTGTTATTAATATTATTACTATTATTTTTAGATTGGTTGGATAGCAACAGCAACAACCTACTGTGGTAACTAACAAACTGGCTTCCAGAGGAAGAGGAAATTAAGAAAAGACGGTAGAGGTGGGTGGATAGGACATAAATTACGGAAATCCTCAAACTGCATTACGAGGCAAGCGTTAACTTGGAATGCTGAAGGTAAAAGTAGAAGAGGAAAACCAAAAGACAAATTACGTCGGTATTCAAAGATAAACATCAAAAGGATGAATAGCAACTGGGAACAACTGCCCAGGACAGAGTTGGATGGAGAATGCTGGTGGATGGCAAATGCTCCTCCAGGAGGGGTAACAGGCGTTTAGATAAAGTGCAAGATAATGAAATCAAGTACTGTGGTCTACCTCAAGAAAAACGGCAAGACAAGCTGACGTTGAGTAGGCTTATTTCAGTATGTTTATGTATGCTGATTCGTGCATTCAAACGAATGGTTTAACATTTATTAAACTGTGAATAAGTTTGATAATGATTAGGAAACAGAAATTTCAACATTAATAATGTTCAGTGTAAATTCTTTTCAACACAAATTCCGCATATCACATATGTTTGATCTTATCTGAGGTTAATTAGTTAAAACAAATCAATTTACCAGAGATTTATCCTCGGTGACGGATGTATTAATCGTGAAGCTGTCCTTGTTGGGTTGGATGGAGAACGCTGGTGGGCGGCCTATGCTCCTCAACGAGGGGCAACAGGCGTAAGCAAGTAAGTAAGTGTCATTGTTGTCATTACCATATATGTATATATATAGGATGGTGATATTATTGTTAGATGTGAAGAATCAAATGTTTCCACGATCATTTGAATATCATCGTTACGGATAGATGATCAACAACTATCTCTACATTAAAACATGGAAATATACTAAATCCTACCTAGTCTTACAATTTATACATGAAAATCATAAAAATAAATTCACATCCAAAACTGACCTGAATTCAATATCCAATTTAGTTACTAATGTGGCAAAGTGTTTCCATACGAATCGTCATCTGATTTGTAAAAGAATAGTTCATAATTAAATAGAAAAATAATTCTGATGCGATAATATCCCCCCCCGCAAATATAATTTTTCATCTACCAATAATAAACAGTCTGTAATGAAATTGAAAAATGAAGGGGGTAATAACTCCATGTTCAAAGAATAAATAAATTCCTTAATGCAAATATGTTACATACATTTAGCAGCAAGTCATTGTACAAAAATGAAATGAACCCCCTGATCATCAATCATTTAAATCGAAATTCGCATTTATCTTATTGGTCAATAAAAATTAGACACATCGTCTTAATATGATTGGTTAATAATATCGCATTTAGAAAGGGTGGATGGACATATAAAATAAATGGAACAAGGGGCCAGACAAAGAATTTTCTTGTTTTTTTTATATTTATTTTCAGACAGAACTAAAAATAGACATAAATTGATTGGTTCAAATAAGACGACTAAGGTTTTGTATCTTGTTTATCTCACCCTTAAAAAATAACTGCGATTAGATTTTTTTTTCTTATGGATAAATCATTTAGTTTAGTTGTGTATCCGGATTAGTCTAATATTAGGTCTGCACCAAAAGCCGTTAGAAATATGATATCAAAGCTGATACCCCCCTTGCACCGTAGATTTAGGATTTATGTCGTTAATTAGGAACGAATTTATCTATAAATGGTTCCAATAAAGTATGACATGCTTCGTTCAGTCTAGTGGTATTTGTTCGCTGTTAAGGAGTCTACTACTGAAAGGAGAAATAGCCTCCCAGTCATTCCAGCTTTCCATCGATACCATCCTCACTGAAGCCATGACGAGTTCCACAGACAAATTAAACTAATCTCTGCAAAAACTTTCACATAAAAATTAGTTGTATCCATACAAAGTGTGGCGGAGGATTAAATACACAGCTCAGTGTTTGGTGAATACTTTATGTTACTAAAATTAGCTTAGCCATATGAAAATATTACAGTTCTAAAAAGTTGACTGTTTAATTGAAATCAGTAACTTACTGATAAGTCACATTATAGTAACTAAATAGCTGTAATACAATTATGTGCAGATGGCCTACTGTAGATAGGATGAAACCCCCCAAAATTCTGATGATTATGTTTAAGCATTTTAAAAGGTATAAACCATATCAAATAACATTTGTACCATGGTGGTTTTAATCTAATATTCATACCTGGCCATCATTAATAAAAAATTCTTCATTCTTTCGTCCATGAATCAATGTCAGTCATAAAACTTATTCGAAGTGCATCGGTCCAAGTTCCGATGCTAAATCAGCACAGAAAAATAAAATTATCAAGACGGCAACCAAAATAGTAACATGTAATAGTAAACAAAACCAAATATAGATTTCGTGATTCAAGAAGGACGGAGTAAAAAAAACTCGCTACAAGAACTTAAAGTTGTTTTGAATAGCTTCATCATCAGACTCTACAGTTATAAGTCCGTTGTTTGTTCGATTCTTAGTGGTATCTTCTCAATGTACCGATGAAGAGTCCCATACTATCCAGTGCTTTATGGTTTGTGATGGTACCTCAAATACTGTCAGTTCGTGATGTATTATCATTAGTATTAGGAAGTCAACTTTTTCGGACAATAACTTATGCACATTTAGTAATGAAATGATGAGGCTAACATTAAAGTGACTATGGTTTTTTCAATACCCCTCTGACGGCGATATTTAAGGGTATGACTATGAATGTTAAGAAAATAGTGATTAGTTCAAGTGTTATCGAAATATGTGCTCATTATATCTGGATGCATACACCTTTCTCGCTCAAATACATTAAGACGGGATACTGAATACAAATTTGTCCCTGACTGTAACCACGTTTAAACTGGATTACTAGAGCTCATTATTATTAAAAATGTATTCATTGCACAAACTACTAACCGATTATTCATTTTTAAAGTGACTAGTATTTTTGGCCGACAGATATGAGGAGAGTAACAGGGGGGAAGGTGTGAAAATTTGTTCATTGATGCGAGGTTGAGTTTCAATAAAAAAAATAAAGCTGAGATTGGTCTTAAATTCACTTAGCATTGTTTGTTTGAATCATCCTATTGATGTTTAGGACTGCAACTGATCAGTCTCTTATTGGTATATGTGCATACTGTGCGTGTTGCCTCGATATAGCCTTAATTCACAAGTATTATAAGCATAAATGGATAGTGGCTAGCAGTGGAATCCAGGACGCGCGTTTCGTTCTATTTGTCACTCGTCAGCTGGATAATGCGATGGCTTTTGAAGCGAAAGGTACTGGGTTCGAGTTGTGGAGTGAACATCAACTCTAAGATACAGGCACATCCAGCTGACGAGCCCCGAATAGGACGAAATGCATGTCCTGGATTCCACTGCTAGCCACTATCCATCTTTGCTTATAATGCTTGAGATCGGTCTTAATGCCATTAATTTAATGACGTTCGATCATACTACTGGATAAAACAAATGAATTAGAAAACAAACACTGAGAGGATGAAATAAACATTAGTGTGAAGTCAGAAAAATGTCTCTGAAATTACAATTAAAAATATTGAAGTAAGAAGACGAAGATTATCAGAACTATGTGAACATGTACCAAAATGGTTGCAGAAACAAATAGAATCAAATGACCCGATAAGAATAGAGGATAAACATCCATCATCCTCTATTGTCAAACATATAATCGAAACAGGTCATAAGATTGATCTTGACTCGGCTTTTGTGGTGTTGTATAAAAGTGTAAAAGGGCATATGCTAAGGTTTAGTGAAGCCTTAGCCATACGAAAATTCAAACCCCCTTTGTTTGTTCTCACCTTAAATATACCCTGGTAGCTTATTATCCAGAGTGATTAGGTTTAGAATTGTTTTCATATTACTATTATTATTATTATTATTATTATCCGTCCAGTGCTTCCAGGTTTTCGCTTCCAGGTTTTCCATCGTCGTCTAGCTTCAATTGACTCATGATTTCAACTATGAAAGATACTGAAATCTCCACAAAACCCCTTCTGATTATAATCATATGCTCACTAGTGACTGACTTCAAGATACATGTCTTGGAGTTCTAGTGGGAAGCAGTGACCAGTGGAGTTCAACCACGTCTGTTGTGAGATATCAACTCACTGAAGACAATTGGTGAACGGTTGCTCAAAATCGTGGATTGGATGAACTTAGACATTTACACCGTTGGATGCCGACCGGTTCAGTGGTCTATCGGTTAAGTGCTCTGGAGCGAGACTGGTAGGTCCTGGGTTCGAATCTCGCGAGTGCGGGGTCGTTGATGCGCACCTCTGAGGAGTCCCATAATAGAACGAAACGGCCATCCAGTGTCTTCAGCTTTTCCATCGTGGTCTAGCTTCAATCGACTCATGATTTCAACTATGAAAAATATTATCCTTGTTTACTCTCAGCCCCCCCATTCCCAGTTTAGTTGATCTTTTATTACTATATATAAATGACCTTAACAAGTATTTGTGTGATCAGATTGATTCGGATTGCATTGCGCTAATATACCACATAGTTCTGATAATCTTCGTCTTCTTATTACATTATCGAAATTTATGAAAGGGACTAATGGCTTTAAATATTGAAGTGTACAAATGAATGGTTGAAAATACTGAACTGCTAACAAATTCAATCTAACACAAAATAATTCTATTCATATCACGAACCAATCTAAGTTAGACAAACCTGGAAGCACTGGATAGATATTTCACCGTAATATGGGACTCTTTAGAAGTGTGTATTCACGTCTCTGAGGCTGAGAATTGAACCCAGGATCTTCAATCCATTTCATTTTAAAAAGTTTTGTCTCGTTTTTAAAAATTTGAACAAAGTAATTGCAATAACTGTAGGATAGTAAATATAAATTTTTTCCACCCTATGAATCCTCTTCAGTTGTTTCATAATTCAGAAACAATAATTATATATATATAAACCATATTAACTCTACCCTCCGAGTTGAATGTGGTGGTCGATATTCAATATTATCCTTAAACTTCGTTTATTGTTCGTCTTGATAACCGTTACTAGATAACGCTCCAACGGTGTGTATAAATCAGAAGGCGAATACGAAGCGTTGATTGCGTTTATTATTGAACCACGCACAGATGACGGAAATTACAGACAAGTTAAGCAAGCATGCAAGAGTAGTGCCGTAAAGCAAGTGAGTGAGCATGCGAGTCGAATGAAGAGTAAGTGATGGAGTCAATGAACGGGATTAAAATGTACATATATATATATACAAATAGAAATGAATGAATCTTCGAATCAATTAAGCGATTGATAGTAAGGCTAGCAGAATGAATATATGCGTAGGCAGTAAGCAATGCTCAAGCCTACATATTTATACAAGTGCAACAATAATAAAGGTACAATAGTACAGATAGGTTGTTATTGTACGAATGACTCTATCCGTTGAATAAATTAACAAAAAGGGCTTAACCAAATTAGATATGAACAAACTGAATTGTAAGTGAGCTGCTATATGAACGGTCTTCATTCAGAACAATTATGATACGTCTAGTGAAAGCCAAGATTTTTCGGGAGTCATAAGGACGATGCCACGTGATTCAGTTTGGTGATTTCCTTTATGTATGTCCGATCCACTTTCAACGTCTTTTCCTGATTTCCTCTTCATCTGGAAGCTTGTTTGTTCTCTCCCACAGAAGTCTGTTGCTAATGCTATCCGGCCAATGGATGTTGAGTATCTTGTGTAGACAACTGTTTATAAATACTTATACATGTTTGATAATGGTTGTCGTAGTTCTCCACGTTTCAGCTCAGTATAACAGAACTGTCTTGAGGTTCGAATTGAAGATGGTGATTTCAATATTGTTTAACAGTCGTTTTGAGTCCCATATGTTCTTCAGTTGTTGGAATGTTGTCCTTGCTTTGCCAGTCTTCGCCTTTACATCCGCATCAGATCCTCCTTGTTCATCAATGATGCTTCTCAGGTGCGTAAATGTTTCCGCATCTTCTAAAATTTTGCCATCGAGTGTGATTGGTTTGGTTGGTGTTCTCCTTGTTGTATTTGAGAATCTTGCTTTTCTCTTTGTGTATGATGAAACCTTTTGAAGCAGAGGCTACTGATACATTAGTTTTCTTCGTCTGTATTTGTTGATCATTATTAGATAGAAGGGTTGGGTCATCTGCGTAGTCCGAATCGTCCAATTGATTCTGAGATGTCCTATTGTATTCAGTGCTTCCCCTGAGGTATCGAGTTTTTCATAATCCAGTCAATCACCAGAAGAAAGAGAAAGGGGGAGAGTAGACAGCCTTGTCTGACTTCTACCTGTTTTTTCTTCCAAATTCTCATTGATAAGGATTATCTTCAGATAATATAATGCACTGTATAGGTGTGTGTTTTGAATAATTAGCATAATTTGTAGCTAGTATATTCGTCATACATTTTGATCAGTCGGGGTACAATTGAAGTCTAGGGAACAGTAGGAAGCTGTTTTATTCTAGTATGAGACTCTTCAGCCTTGGTAACCCATGTTTCATCAGAGGTCGGACATAATACCATCAGGTCTCCCGACAAACACTCAACCATCATAATCACAGGTTGGAGGTAAAATGGTACAGTTCTAATATTAAGCAATTTATCATAAACAGTGACTATTATCAAAAGACATAGGTAACAAACGTTTCCGTCTCAATGTGTCTTTTGTCCACTACTCATAAATTTTCACTAGAAACTTCACGAATATCTTGAAGTAAGTAGTTACAGCGAATACATTAAATAGAATGAATTCATATTAATTGTCTGACTTAGTCCTTACAAATTTGGAATTCACTTACCTATGAAGAATGTGAATTTGTACTGATGAAAGGTTTTAAACAGAGTGAAAATAATGAATGAACTCTTTTCATGATTTGATTAAGTAATACGTCAACTGAACATTCTTGTCCATTACAGATGTTATTCATAGATGAATACACTGATAAACCAAATATAAATAATAATCATTCCAAAAACAGCAGTTAGTCTATTTCGATTGTACCTAGTAGTGGAATACAGGATACTGATTTCGTCCTATATGGGACTCATTAAATGGAGGTGACCCTACCCCACTCTTGATGAAGACACTAAGACTCTATCTTTAAATGCCAACATGTTATCCATTAGACTACTGAATCCCGTTAACTATTAATTTATTCAACAGGTTTGAAAACGTTACATAGAGTTACTGATCACAGAATCCACATATCTTCACAGAGATTCATCGCTCAAATTCCTGAATGTCAACAACGGGATTCTACAAGCCCTTACTAAAAACAGTAATTGTTTGTTTTATTTCTGTGTTTAGTTAGAATAAAAAATCTCTTAGCATAAACATATGGACAATATTATCAAAAAGGGGGTATCGTGGATATTGTAGTAATTTAATAATTGAATTCATGAGTCGATTAAAGTTAGACTACCATTGAAAACCTGAAAGATCTAGACGGTTGTTGAGTCCTAGAATTGTACTCCTGAGTATGAGACAGTTATTCATCTCATGCCATGGATGAAGGGTTGCGTAAGATCATAGGTTGATTGAATTTTGGCATTAACACCATTGGATACCGGATCATTGGACTAGAGGTTTATTATTATTATTATTAATGGCTTTATTCGATATTATATTTTGGCACAATATAGAATTCTCAGCACGAGGTATTTCAACAAGTCTCGATTCCATTGTTTTGAGAACAGGTAAAGTTATTACTATGGGTCTAAATTTCGTATTCTTATCACCAGATACCTTCTTAGGTATAGATATTATTTTTATCTCGACATTTTCCGTATGAGATTAGTTGAATAGGATCTGTTAAAGATACCCATGAGTGGATAACATAGAAAGTCAGCAAATTTTTTTAAAAAGAGGTTTGAGATTCCATCAGGTCCTAAACATTGGGATGAATTAAGTGACAGGCGACATTTTCAGACATCATTTTTAGTGAAACTAGGAACAAAACCTTTCTTCAGACCCGTGGATATAGGGAGTATGACATCAGATGACTGATGTACAAAAGACTTATTTAAGTCACAAACATTGAGCTGGTTGTGGCTTTTAATGTGTCTGTCACCTGTAAGTTCTGTGAAGAGTTTCCACATACTTGGAGAGTTTTTACAGTAAAGTAGTTTCTGAGTAAACATAGAGTTGAGACGTCTACTTTCTAGGTTTATTAGGCTTTTGCGTGCAAGACCGAGGGGCTGAGGTTCGAGTCCCTCATGTGGGATCGTGAATGAGCACTACTGAGGAGTCCCATACTAGGACTTCCAGGTTTTCAATGGTGGTCTAGCTTAGATCGACTCGGGATTTCAACTGTGAAAGTAGTACAATCCCCACAAATCCCTATACTGAGTCCCAACCAATTCAACTCATACTTATCTTAAGAATATATGGGAAAAAACTATCCCAAAAATATGTTTGTGTTTTTTTACATCTAACAGTAAATAGTATTACGTAAGACCCAGTTACTTAGTCATCATCAACATAGGACTTGTTATCAGTGTTGATGTAAGACGAATTGGTTGCATCAAATGAACATAATGAAATGAAATTCACAAGATGAATAACAAAAGAGACCGAAATTATACAATGCTAATCATAATTAGAAACTCTAAGCATTGATACTATAGTTTGAAAAAAGCGAACGAAAAGTTATGCATGAAGGAATATTGGAACTTTAGATGTAGAGTATGAAGACAAGTGATCTATGACTGGTTCTAAACCATATCATCTGACTCTTTCAAACATGGATTGTGTTTATCACTCAGATTCTAACCAAGTAATATGGACCTAACAACATTTCAATAGTAAATGACTTAATAGACCAATTCTACGTCTTCTTTTGACTAACAGTCTCGATTCTTTTTCCGACTTAGCACTACATTAGCTAATGTGGTCCGTTTAATTAGGCAAGCTATCATATAAAATTTACATAGATAACACCTCTTCATTAGAATACAAACAGCCAATCACAATAACCATACCATTTTAAAATAGGTAATTTGAAATTCTAATCAAGTCAACTATTTTTAAGAGTTATATATTTATCATTAAAGATCTAAATATATGCAATAGTGAAAGATAATGTTATCCTTTGCTTTATTCAATGCCAGCCCCCAAATGCCCTGGTACGGCCGACAGTGGGGAGAGTCCGCTCTCCCCCTACAAATGCTCTCACATGGCCACGCGTTTATAGCCTCTGCCAGGGAAGTCCTACTCACTGCCTTCTCTTGGCGGGGGTGTTGCTTACGAAATTGAGAGGACGAAAAGCGAATGTCCGGCGCTTTAACCGGGTTGGTGGACACGGAGGGTCTACTTAGGGGGGTTCAGAAACCCTGATTCCAAACCAATGGTGCACATAGTCTCCAGTATCCTGAAGGAACAAATAGAGTATGAACCAATTGTTGGTCACCGGCTACCATGGAACTGCATCTCCTCACGATGCTCCACTACCTTGTGGATTAGACCTTTAAGTCAAGGGCTCGGGGTGTGACCCCCCAAGAAAACCACGTATTTCGGTTTGGTCACTAGGGCTGTATCACAGCCCTCACACAAATCGAATGAGATTTGTGCGGCGCACATCTGGTGCTTCCTTGTACCAATATTGATGTGTTTAAATAATAATAATTATTATTCATTGCCATATATTTGGTGATAGTAATGAGTTGTCAGTATAAGCATATGCAAAATTGAAATGAAATTCCCTCTTTTCTTCTAAGAATTTGACTTGTGAATATGCACGAACATGTGTATAAACGAATTTTAAACAGTGAATAATAACTCTCATTCATATTCATCCCAAAAATGCTTTTTATACTATCAGTCTTTCTCCAAAGATGAATTTCTCAGTAATTCGTTCTAAAGAGATCGTGGAAATGAGTGAGCCTGTAGGGATGATAGACGTAATTCATTATTTGAAATTATGAACCGATGTAAGTTAAGGCGTCGTAGAAAGCCTGGAAGCTCTGGACGGCCGTTTCGTTCTAGTATGGAATCCTCAGTAGTGCGCATCCACGACTCCACACATGGCCAATTGAACCCAGGACATTTTGTCTTATGTGTGAAGATTTAAACTGTAGTCCACTGAGCCGGCATCCAACAGTTTTAGTACCTAGCTTAGGTCGGTACAGGATTTCAATGAAAGTCAACAATTTCCACAATCCCGTACTTTCAACTATCATACGCTCACTAGTGGCTAGCTTCGAGAGGAAATTTCCAAAATTCTAGTGAGAAGCCGGGATCAACAAAATTCAAGCGTGTCTGATGTGAGGCAGTTAACCACCGAAGACAATGGAAGATGGTCGCCCAATGTCGAGGATTAGTTGAAGTCAGATATCAACACCGTTGGAGGCTGGCTCTGTGGTCTAGAGTTTAAATCTTCGCACATAAGACAAAATGTCCTGGGTTCAATTGACCATGTGTGCAGCTGTGGATGTGCACTGCTGAGGATTCCATACTAGAACGAAACGGCCGTCCAGAGCATTGTGGCTTTCAAGGATGTCTTAACTTTCACCGGCTCATGATTTCAATAAAACCCGACAATCTCGATAACCCTATACTGAAAATAATTAATTGATTAAAATAAATTATTATTATTATTATTATTATTATCATTATTACTGTGTAACTATGACCTTCTAATCTTTGTGGTGAGTACAGGTTATTTCAGCCACTGCATTGGTATACAAAAATTGATATTTCTATGACTGTAAGGGGTTTATGGAGATCATTGAGTCTCACAGTTTACATAACAAGCTGACATAAATTTGGTAACCATTAAAAATCAAAAGCACTAGACACCTTTTTTTCATTAGATGTGCATATATACATCACACTACAAATCGAACCTAGGACATATAGGTCACTCAGTGTGTCAATGACTGTTCAAAGCATTCAATCAGAATTTCTAAACTTCAATTAAATCACGAGATTGTGTAATCATTTTCCAATCTTATTGATGTTTAGTACTTCCTGGTTTTCAATGACTGTCTAACTAAGGTCAATTTGTGATGTAAACTATGAAGAATATTTCTCTTATTTAGTCAATCTGTAATATGGCTAAACGGTTGATACTAGCTAGTAATGTAGATGAACTACATTATTCCCGCAACTATGAGATGACAGGGATGATTCGCGGCTTAGGAAGAGCATTTTAGAGATGTATAATCTAAACTGGATGGTAATATCTTGCTGGAGCAACACTAAAAGTGTCTCATGATTCAACGATCCACAGTAAAGATTGTAACATATCTTCTAAGATACAATTTATCTTGGAATAGTTCGTTTGAAATGGTACAATAAGCAATGTTTAGTTAAACAGTTTGCGGCAACTATTTCAAATAGAAGAGACCCGATGAGAGAGCTAGAGAGAATGAAGCAATATGGCTTAAGTATTATTTTTCCTAATAGTTGAAATCATGAGTCAATTGAAGCTAGACCACCATGAAAAACCTGGAAGCACTGGACTGCCATTTCGTCTTATTGTGGGACTCGTCAGCAGTGCGCATCCACGATTCCGCCTCGCGAGATTCAGTAGTCTAGAGGGTAAGCGCTTGCGAGCGAGACTGATAGGTTTCTGGATTCGAATCCACAAAACCCCTTCTGATATCATTATTTTGTACACTAAAAACTGTACATAATAATGATAATAATAATAATAATAACTATTATTATGTAAACTACTACACGTAAGCAGGATTTTACTTTACTCAATAATAACCAAGTACGTACTTAATTTCTATTGTAAATTTAACTGGGCATCTGGGGTTCGAACTCATGAACTAGTGGTGAAAACAAAATCAAGTAATTCCAACTCAATTGACAGTAAGTTTGATCACAAAAATATTATTGACTTATCTTGGCTTGAAAACAGGAGGAGAACAATTAGTTCGTTACAGTTGAGTAGTGACTAACAATGGAATCCAGGATTCGGGTTTCGTCCTATTCGCTACTCTTCAACTGAACATACCAGTATTCCAGTTTTGATTTTAACACTAATACTCGAGCCTACATTATTTTCCTTTTAGACCCAAATAAGTTATCCACTAAGTTATTGAGTTCAGATAGTAAACAGCTTATGTCAATAAAGACTGACCAGTTATAGATCCTGACATTATTAACAACAGGAAGACATAAAGCGAGAGTAGAACTTTTAATAATCCTTAGCTATCCTTTGTTCAACCATATTGGATAGTTTATACGAATATTCGTCAAGATTAGAACGAATAGCTTGACATTGGATGGTGTTTAGTGATAAGATGATGACCAGTTTATACTAAATAGGCCAATATTGATCTGTTCACTTTCTTCACCAAATCTTTGTTTAGCTACGCTGGGAGGAGTTCGCGAGCACGAAAGTGTAAATTCATAGAACTTCGATCAATATATCCTGCTCCACAGGAGCAGTCGGCATGGTAAATACAAAATGAAGTGGTCATTCTTAGTAATTCATGTTTTAGCATCGGTGTTACCATTGGACGCGTAGAAAACACTAATCATAGTTCTCCGGAGTTGAAAGATTTTTACATTGTCCCGCCTAATCTCTGAGCTAATATTTCACTAGCCTCATCCCCTTTGAATTGTAGGCGCATGAACGGGGATTTCTTATCCACTGTTTGTATTCTGCCTATTCTCACCTTCGTGACCATATATTTAATCATAAGCTTTCTAGGGTAACCCTTCTCCCTGAGAGTATTATAAAAGGTGCTTAGCGCATCTTCAATTATATCCGTAGAACATATAATGCGCATTCGATAATTAAGGGTTTTGATCAGGTTTCGTTTGTACCGTAGAGGTACAAAGCTAAGGAAATGCGTATATTGCCCAGTCCCGGTATTTTTTCTGTCTAAATTCCTTTTTAAGGATCCATCCGCTCTCTTAGTTAAGAGAACGTCCAAAAAGGCTATCAGACCATCACTCTCTTCTACAGATGTAGACTGAATGGATGGATGCACTTCATTAAACTGACTAAGAACCTCTTGCTGTGATGTATTATCTTTACAGAGGATGAACGTGTCATCCATATGTCTAAAGTAAAATGGGAATTTTCGAATAATCTTTTTTAGTGGACCATTTTCTAGTTTGGCTAGGAAACTGTCAGCTAGTATAGGGCTTAATGGTGAACCCATTGCAACACCATCTGTTTGTCTATATATTTCTCCGTTAAACTTGAAATTTACATTCATGGTGCATTTCAGTACTAACTCTTCTACGACATTAATAGGAACTGTAGTTTCAATTTCATTTTCAATCAGTTGTTACCTATTTATTCTACGGTTTCTATGAGTGGGGTATTTGTGAATAGTGATGTTACATCCAAAGACATCATCTTTAATCCCAAAGTATTTGCATTTTCGATTTTGTCAACAGACTTGAATACATCCTTAACACTATGTTTTACAAGCTTTTCGTGGAAAGTTTTCAATATAGTTACTAACCATTTAGCTATAGTATGATAAGGAGAGTTATACATATCTAAAATTGGTCTTAATGGGACCCCCGGTTTGTCTACCTTTGGTAATCCATACAATCTTGGCAGATAGGTTCCCACTGGTGTAATAATTTCATATAAAACCGACGACATAGTCTGTCAGCCCCTGAGCTTCTTCAAAGATCTGGTAAACTCATTCACTATCTTATTATTTAGGTCTTTCTGGTCAGTTATTTTTTGAAATTTTAAATTGTCATTTAAGATGGTACTCATTTTGTCAATATAATCGCTTTTATTAAGAAGAATAACTCCTGAACCTTTGTCAGGTTTCATAATCAATAACGTCTCATCCTTTCAGTCAGTCAGTCACAACGTAGAACTTCGTACGTACGTACATCATTTCGAGCTGCTATACCACATTAGTACAGAGATGCAGTTGTCCATTCAAATCCCATAGTGGTAGAAGCAGTAAAAGTATAAGCATTATGTGAAAGATTAGGGTTTGAGGATGTTATTGAAGGAGCATAATCCAGTGAAGTAAATTTGGAAAGAGAAAAAAAGATAGAGACATGAAGAATTCAGAAGATTAGGATTTGGCAGAACACAAAGAGTGGATGCACCTGCGCCATTGCAAACGATTTTGAACCATGTCATTCAAGGTCTCTAACCATCGATTGCTATCATCCCGCGAATCCCAACCAGGTAGTCTACACCTACCAACATGGCTTAGTCCACTTGTCAGTGACTTTATGGATTTGTGCCACGTTTTGATCTGACCGCCCCTAACTTTCTTCCAACCTGCTCCTTCACAATAAAACATTGCACGTCGGGGCAGTCGGTGGTTGAGCATACGTAAAACATGTCCCAGCCATCTCAACTGATTAAGTTTCACTAGTAGCCTACGAATATCCTCTACTCTTACCGGCCATGTTTCACTACCATGAAGTAGTACGGAACGACCTGCTGCACAGTAAACCCGTCCTTTGGTTGCTAGACGGATATCTCGCCTACGCCATAAATGACGCAAGTTGGCGAAAGCTAGACGAGCTTTCTGTATCCGTACTGAGATTTCGTCACACACCAGACCACAAGGGCTGATGAGACTTCCAAGATAAGTGAAGCAGTCAACATGCTCAACTACTTCACTTCCTATCATTAGTTCAGGATAGGGAGTGAAGTAGTTGAGCATGTTGACCGCTTTACTTATCTTGGGAGTCTCATCAACCCTTGTGGTCTGGTCTCATCCTTTAGGAGTAGGTTAATCACTACCCTGTGCTTCTTTGGAAGAATGCTTTTGGAATTAAATTTATTGTTCTTATACTGATAACAACAGTCCACAAGAGTTGAGTTAAAACGTTCTAGTTGTTGATCGGAATTTGCATTTAAATCACATGTCTGACTATATAGGTTCCCAAACTGCATCAATGTGGTTACAATTATTACGAGTATCACAAAATTTTAAACCTAAGGATAATACCTCTAGATTTTCTTTATCTAGTTCAACACTTGAGAAATTATGCACTTCAGGATTTCAATAAGAAATTAGTTTGTTTGAGGTATGGTTGACAGTTAATACCAGCACGTGCATGGGAGTAATGGGAGTAATCATGTGAATGAATCTGAGTCATGGTGTTGATATCCATACTGAGATTTGAATCCAGCATCTGTCACTTTAAACCCTAAACATGTTATGCATTAAACTACCAAGTTCAAAAAAACAAAACTTGCAAAACATGTCTGAATGTACTAGTTAGCTGATGAGTTCCAAATAATACGAAACACGCGTTTTAGATTCTACTTCTAACCACATACCAAATATCCTACAACTTATGATCAGAAAGCATGTCAAGGTATCAGTTCACAGTGTACATATAGATATATATATCCAGTCTTGAATGTGAACAACAGGTTAAATACAAACACAGTTCTTAAATTATATAATTAACATTATTTAAAAGACTCTGATCAACATCTGAAAAAAGTCTACACAAAACTCTTAAGATTATATAAGTTCTCTACGAGTTCTGAATAGAAGTCGAACTAGATTGAATTTTATTATTAAAGTTAAAAAGTAGTCACTACTCTAAGTGACTCGACATCGCATACAATATATTTTGATGCCGAGTGGTTGGAAGTGATTGGCAGGAAACTATAGACCTATGTTTCATTCTACTGGACATTCATCAGCAATATACACCTGCAATATTGTGACAGTCAATGCTCCCTGATGGACCCGAACTCGAATCTCCCACCCTCAGATTCCAGATGTTATCACTGAGTCATTCGTTGTCCGACTGATTAGACAGTTTGTCGCCCAAATTTACGATCATCATCATCGATAATTGCGCAAGCTATCTAACTCATAAAATATAAATCATAATTGGAGATGGAATTCAATTAACTACTTTCTTCGATTCAGGAAATCTCTGATAACGTACAGCTCTCATAAACAGAAGTACTAATGGATCATGGTCTGACTCAATCACTCACTCATTTATTCGTTTACTCATTCACAAGCTCGATAAGTGACCGTTCGACTCATATTCAATTTCACTCTCACAATTTTACTGAAGAACCTCATATTACTCATATATCGAAGGGGGGTTTTGTTAATTATCAATGACCACACGAATTGATTGAAATAGGAAAGATGTACCAATAAAATGTCAACATACTATATAGTCTAAATAAGTTGAAATCCATGGGCAACATCAAGTTCCTTGAATTGGATTGTGTTTCTAGTTATGAGTAGCCTCCAACTCGGAGTAAATCATTGGTCAGTGGTTTGGGTCAACTATTTTCCAACTTCTCAAATATCGTAACTAATCTACATGTTTCATATTTGCTTAAACTGAATGGTTATGTATGTTATCTGAATGAACTCACACTCTATTATAATAGGCTTATATATTATTGTCATACTAAATACTGGAAAACTCATACAGAAATACTGAAGTTCTTGACCTATCTTCCTTTACATATATCCTTTAATAAAGTGGGAGACAACTATATTGGAAATAAGGTACGTTATTTATGAGACAATGTAAAAACACAGTTGTAACAGCTAAACTGGCAGGAGACTTTAATGATTGACTACAGGTAGAAGATACTGACAGTTAAAAACCTTTGTCTAAATACTTCCAGACTATATGCGTTGCAGATTGATTTCAGTTTGAACACCATTGAAAAGCAAAGAGAATTTACATTGCGGTCTCGTCTTGGTATGGAACTACTTAGCAGTGTGTACATGTGATCCCACCAGAGATCAAACAGAGGACCTTCAAGTTACGTGGCGAACATTTCACTATTTGAATCATTGGGTTAAGATCCAGTGGTGTAATCCCAAATTCATGTACGAAGGAAAAGGAATGCCAACAATAAAGTATTAATTAATAAGATTAAACTGGCTGTAGTTTAACTTTTGTATTCGAACCCATTCACGCACTGTATAAATTTTTTTCACACCTTTTCCCTTGCACTACTCAAACCTGTAGTCTAATATTATCGATGTTTCTAAAAAGGATCTTACTAGTTATTGTTGTTTTGATATCTATATGAAAATCAATAATTGTACGATGATGAACATTTTGATAACAATTAGCACGAGTGATCACGCTATTACCAGTTTTGATTCAATTTCGAACGTCTTCACAGTCACAGGGAATTTATTTCTGAGGACGCTGTTTCTAGTACCGTTTTCGTCACTGGATAACATTTTCCCATTCATAATTCTCGGTTCCTTTGGAATCAGGAACCGTAATTTGGGCTTGTATGCTGCAAAATTGGTTGTGAAGCTAACAGAATTAACCCCAGTCATCCCTAACGAAGGAGGTAAGAGTATTAATTTTATGGGACTCTTGTGCTTTATGCTTCATCAAAATGCATTTGTCCAGCATTTATATTTCCAAAGGAGATTGATGGATACTGGACTTTAATTTGTTGAAACATGTACCATAACCATCAATCCAATGCATTGTCTTATCACATTAATTGGTGGATCTAGGAGCCAATGAGATTGGAGTGCAAATCCCTCACGTCTCTACTAATTTCAGACACTGCTTGATTTAACGTACTGCCCTATGTATACTCCTGTTTTAGGTAGTGTCTATATCCACAGGATGTGTTCAGTGTTAGTCATGAAGCTTTTTTCAGACAAATCTCCCAGGTAAATGATGTCATTATGTAAATGAATGCGATGAAGGAAATTCTGAAAATTACGGAAGTCATATTTTCACTTGAAGGATGACGTGAATATAGATCGAATAAAGGTAACTAGTTGCACCATTATTTATTCTCAACGGAGGATCAAAGAAACTCGATGGATCGTTATTTTGATGTTTTCAGTTTGGATGTAACTTATAAAGCAAACAACGAATGCATATTTCTTGATCGAATTATTATTCACGACATGAGTATCATAACAATACCGATTTGTTTTGTCTTTCTTAGTCGAGAAACTTCGGAAATGCTTAGTCAGCTCCTGCATTTCCTTAGACGAGGAACAAGTAACAGCAGCTTTTCAGGAATTGTGACAGGAATATTTATTCAAATAAATTTGGAAGAACTAAATGACATCGATAAAAATTTAGTTGAAGATGCTCACTCTTATCTGGAAGTGGATAGGACACACATTGAGGAAATCACCAAACTACGTCACAAGACAAGCCCTCACATGGAATCCTGAAGGCCAAAGGAGTACAGGAAGACCAAAGAATATATTAGGCCGAGAAATGGAGACAGACATGAGAAGAATGAACAAAAATTGTATAGAACTAGAAAGGAAGGCCTAGGACAGAGTGGGTTTGAGAATGCTGGTCGGTGGCTTATTCTCCATTGGGGGTAACAGGCGTAAGTAAAGCAAGTGAGTAATGCTCACCCTTATGGGCTATGTGACGTGTGACAACAAAACAGTAACAGAACATGCTATGCACCTTAAATTTATGAAAAACATGACTTTAATTCATAAATTTCATGAAAATTTCACTTCCGTTTACATGATATTCAACCAACCAAATCTCAAACACAAGTTATGTATCAACAATCAAATATGATCATATGCTCACTAGTGACTGGCTGCATGAGGTATTTCCTGGAGTTCTAGTGAGAAGCAGTAACCAGTAGAGTTCAACCAGGTCTGTTGGGAGATATCAACTCACTGAAGATATTGGTGAATGGCTGCTCAATTTCTTGGATCGGTTGAAGTTAGACATTAACACCGTTGGATGCCGACCGGTTCAGTGGTCTATCGGTTAAGTGCTCTGGTGCGAGACTGGTAGGTTCTGGGTTCGAATCTCGCGAGGTGGGATCACGGATGCGCACTGCTGAGGAGTCCTATAATAGGACGAAACGGCAGTCCAGTGTTTCCAGGTTTTCGATGGTGGTCTAGCTTCAATTGACTCATGATCTCAGCTCTATAAAATCAAATACTTGTTTTGGTGGAAAAATAGTTTGACCATGGACAAATTGAGAACATATTTCGACAACACATAAATCAATCACTATTCCTTCAATAGTTATGGTTATACCCTCAAAATTTAGCCTTAGATGTGCCAAAAAAAGTTACAGTCGGTTTATTGTCAGCTGACATGAAACACTGGTTGCTTACAGATCTAAAAGATGTACATGAAATTCAATAAACTTGGTAATAAGCAGGTAATAAGCGGGAATAATTATATTGCAGAATAAAAATGTAAAAGTATTTTAAGGCAAAGGGTGAATAGCTCTGTACCATTGTGATCGATTGTATGTCATTTAACATCTTTAGACATTGGTTAAAATCATTACGAGGACCCCTTACCAGCTATCTGGTTTACATTTGCTTACACAGTTCAGTACACTAGTCGTTGACTTTATGGATTGATTATACATATAGTCTTGATGGCCCCTAAATTTTTACAAACAACGCGTGTCATGGTAGACGATAGTTAGATATACGTGAATACAGTACACATATATACATCAATAGTTTCTCTTGTAACTAAACAAACTAAGCAATTTCGAAGTATTTATTTTTGAGAAGAGAGCTTCAGGAATGTCTATTAAGTGCTGAAAAGGATTAATGGTACTAATATGGATTGGTTTAAATTACCACAATGTACCGAAACACATCACCTTCATTATGTTTGGACTTTAGGTGATTGGATGTAGTCAGCAGAAAATTATTGAACTAATGTTCATGCTCAGTCAATTAGTCATATATATTTTAAAGCTCGGAAGGTATATGTTGCGTCGTGCTCGTTCGGCGAGGTATCCAATTCTGTAGTGCCGCGATTCGTTAATCGTTTACTTCGATAACCGTTATAATTCTAATCTTAACGGCGCGTAAAATCAGAAGACAAAGGATAGCAGCAACTACAGTTTATTGTCGAATAACTCAGGTCAGAAAGTTAACAACACCTGAGCGAATAATAACGAGCGAGTGAACAGGCGAATAAGCGAAGGAAGCGAACGAGGCGGAAATGACATGCAGTGGAGATGGCTGGGAAGCCAACTCAATTTAAGCAAGCGTTAATCAACATTTATAGTCGGACAAAAATGAGTGACAGACATATGATGAATAAGATACGAAGTGTACACATATATGCTCATATAAAAGTATAGTCAAGGTTAATGAGCAAATGATTAACAAGATCAAAAGATGACTCAATGTACAGGTGAATTGGCTTGGCCAGCAACTAGAATAAAGTATATGGGCTTAACATATACACCGATACTACATATATATCTACACTACATTAATACATGGAGAAGAAATTATCAAGATGAATGTCAGAGTAGTAACAGCACCATTGGTGGTAGAAGAAAATATTGTGAGTGCAACAATATGGTTTGAGGAGAAGGGATGAATGTTTGAAGTAAAAATACGTATGAGGTGATTTTAAAACTCAAGATGTGAAGGAAAATACAGAGTGAATTTGTTTTAGTCCGTTCTGACAGATCCTGTGACGTGGTAAACATGTGTAGTCAACCAGGCAGTTCTTAGGGACTTCATGAAATAATCCCGGATCCTAGTTTCAACCGAGTCCTACATCAGCAAATATAACTGGTCAAAGGGAGATTCGGTTAGGAATATGTGTTACATATCTTATTTACCTAAGTCTATTCAGCCTTAAAACCTCATCAATTGATCTGTTATCTTGGCCTAGTACACTTGAATATATCAGCTTTGTCGTGAGTTATCAATGTTATTCGTTCATCATCTCATGTGAAATCTGTTGAGTAATTATTTCTTCAGGGTAACAAAACTATGACAGTGCCTAAATGTCCTGAGTTCACTGTCCACACCAAAGGTAGAGTTTACTGCGTAACAGTTTGCTCCGTCCCACTTTATGGACGTGAAACATGACCATTAAAAATAGAGGATATTCTTAGGTTACTATTATTCGATCATAAGTCTTTGAAGGATTGATCATGTATTTTGGGACCACGGAGTAAGCAATGTCTAGGTTAACAATAGGGTACTAAGAATGAATAGAAAATCGACTGATGAGATAGTAAGTATTTATCAAGTGAGGTGGTTAGGAAATGTGTCTCGTATGGTCAACCGCTATCTACCTCGACAAGTGATGTTGCGTGGTGTAGGAGTTGGCCCCTAGATCCTAAGCTTCTGAATTCCTCATAACTTTATTTGCATTCTTATTTCACCAATTTATATTTCCTTTTCGAATAGTATCTTCGATGCCTAAACTTTCCTATTACCACTGATACTATTACTATCACAACTATTCAGGGATTTCGCATGTCGATTTCTTCTTTCTCTGCTAATGGGATATGTCAACTTGAACCGATGAACATACGTACAGGTTCTACTTTGTGACTGACTGACTGACTGACGAACGAATAATCACTCCTGAGTATTAGCATGCTACGACGAAACAGCTGTTCAATGCTAATTGGTTATCAATAGATCTTCAGTTATTATCAATACATGTTTGGAACTGACTGCAACATTTGTCATACACTAGCGGTAATTCGATTATCTAACAAGTAGTGTTGAAATGGACAAAGACTCGGGTGGGGACAACCCAATCATGTTTTGATCTGAAATTACAGAATTCTTACATCAAATGTGGAAACCACACGTTCAGTATTTCATTTACAAATCCTCCACCAATTGTCTTAAACTTCATCGTTCCTTCATTGCCATAACAATTACTTTCTGTTCTCGTTCTCTTCGATTCGATCATCTCAGCTTTCTGCTGCCAGGTTTTCCACTTTCAATTGGTGTTACATACTACTTATATCGGTAGACTTAAGTAGCATACACCACAGTATGAAAACAAATGCATATTTACGTAACTACTGTTATGAAAATTTTTTAGTATAAATTTAGAAGTTCAAAACTAACTTCCTCGTCACTTCTAGATTATTGAAATTATCGTACCGTTAAGCACCAAACTGTAGAGAAAAATTTAAAATAAGAATAGAGGTTTCACTTTAAGTTTTGTCGATTTACAGGAAGCAACCTTATTTCTAGGTTTATTGGTAGTTTCCGAATTCTGGAAACCTCATGAATGATACTAAATTCTTAGCAGAGTGTTTTTGATTAGCCAACCAAAGGTTGAAACAGTCTTTCAAAATTTTGGTACCTTCTAGGATGTTTTCAATGAATACTGACTGAGTGATATGTTCTTAGCCTATTCCAGGCTTCTACAAACTTTATCGAGGAGTCGTCGGGGGGATTTCAACGAAAAATTAATATTTTCGATCGTTAAAACACCGATTAATTATGTAGATCTGTAGTATTCGTTTTAGTCACAGAGTGGTTTCAGGGAACTACTGAAGATTAGGAAGCATTGAATATCTATTCCATTGTGCACAAGACATCTTCAACAGTGTACACTCATGATCTAGACAACAATTTAACCCAAGACCTTGACGACTCACTGAGAATGATCAACCATTGGAATCATGGAATGAGCATCCAGTGGTCCGGTTTCAACTTCACTCAATTAGCGATAAAATGAGACGATCACTCAATGTCATTCGTGAAAGCTGTTTCACCCCCGACATATCTAAACACCACCAGTCACGACATCTGACTAGAACTACAGGACTATTGCGCTAACCATTATAGCTTACTTGAATTACTTTGTTTAATTATCAGCTCTCTTTAATTACTAAAATCTGATCATCTATGTAGCTCATAAATTATTTATGGGTTGATGTACTTGGTTTCAAGCTACACTGTTTATTTGTAGACTAACTAGGCTAACTAAATCCTTAAAACGAAGTAGGCAGAGCAGGATTCGAACCTACAACCGACAAACAAAGAGCCATATACCCTTTTAATAAATAAATCAACGATCTATTCCAATAAACTTTGAATCTAAGTGGGATAAGTCTAATATGTTCACTAACTGAATAACATAACGTAACGAAGTCCAAGTAGAATTTCACAAACCACCGTAGTGTTAATATCATGAAAGTATATGAAAGTTCCTCGGTTCAAATAAAAAAAATTGACGATCTGATTTTCAAAGATCTCAAAACTTATTATACCAGCAAATAACAGTTTCTGTCTACTCTCCTCTTTCCTCTCTCTTCTGGTGATTGACTGGGTTATGAAAAACTCGACATCTGAGGAGAAGCACGCAATACAATGGGCACTTCAGAATCAATTAGATAATTTGGACTTCTCAGATCACCTAGCCCTCCTATCTTATACACACGAGCAAATACAGACGAAGACAACAAATGTAGCAGTAGCCTCTGCACCAATAGGCCTCAATATGCACAAGGGGAAAAGCAAGATCCTCAAATACAACACGGAGAACACCAACCCAATCACACTTGATGGCGAAACTCTGGAAGATGTGGAAACATTTACGTACCTGGGAAACATCATTGATGAACAAGAGGAATCCAATGCTAACGTGAAGGAGAGGATTGAAAAAGCCAGGAAGCATTCCAACAATTGAAGAACACATGGAACTAAAAATAACTGTCAACTAATTTTAAAGACACAATCTTCAATAGGAACGTCAAGACAGACAGTTCTACTGTACGGAGCTGAGACTTCGAGAACTACTACATCCATCGTCAAGAAGGTACAAGTATTTATAAACACTTGTCTACGCAAAATACTCAACATTCACTGGCCAGATATTATCAGCAACAGCGTTTTATGGGAGAGGACAAAACAGCATCCAGATGAAGAGGAATTTAGGAAAAGAAGTTGGAAGTGGATCGGACATACATTACGGAAATCACCAAACTGCATCACGAGGCAATCCCTAACTTGGAATGGTGAAATGAAGCGGAAAAGAAGAAGGCTGGGAAATAGAGGCAGATATGAAAAGGATGAATGTTAACTGGAAAGAATTGGGAAGGATTTCCCAGTACAGGGTTGGATGGAGAGTGGTGGTGTGCGGCCTATGCTCCTCCACGAGGGGTAACAGGCATAAGTAAGTATGTAAGTAAATATCAGTTTATTTAAAGCTAGTAAGTTATGTCAAGACCACTAACTGTGATTGATTAGTCTTAATTATAGAAGGAATCATAAACTATACTGATAGAGTGTCTTAAATAGTTGGATATTATAATTATTACATGTAATATTGGACTGGATACAAACATTAATGAAAGCTTATTGGCCATTGGTCATTCAGTCGATCGATATCAATGTATAGTCTAACGATAATTTATATCAGACCAAGTTAGTGAAGAAAAGATAAAGAATTATAATGGTTACAATGGACATATAATGGAAATGGAATTGAAGTCAAACATGTACACTGTCGTACCGCCTACGCTTACAATTATCATGTGCTCACTAATGAATAGCTTCGGGAGTAAATTTTTTGGTGTTTTAGTAAAAAGCTTTGATCAGAAGAGCTACACTTCGTCGGGAGGGAGGAAGGTACCTACTGAAGACAGTGGGACATGGTTGCTCAACATTATGGAGTGATTGAAGTTAGGCTTGTAGTCAAGAGGTTAAGCGTTCAAGGGCGTAATCGAGGGTTCTTGGTTCAGAGCCCTCACTTGTGGGGCCGTGTATAAACGCTTCTAAGGAGTCTCATACTAGGACGGAAAGACCGTTTAAAGCTTCCAGCTTTTCAGTGATGGTCTAACATCGATTGGTTTGTGATTTCAATAAAACGGAATAAATTAGTCCAAATGAAAAGTTTGTAAATTCATTAACGGATTCTATGCCTTCTTCTAACCAAGCCTAGTGTTCTTTCCAT
Source organism: Schistosoma mansoni (assembly GCF_000237925.1). Taxonomy (NCBI): domain Eukaryota; kingdom Metazoa; phylum Platyhelminthes; class Trematoda; order Strigeidida; family Schistosomatidae; genus Schistosoma; species Schistosoma mansoni. The sequence goes on along the minus strand of NW_017385989.1, from coordinate 1,223,886 downwards.
TTATTTTTATATTATAATGTTAGATGGTTGAATGTTATGGACAGAAACCCTGAACATGTGGTTTTATGCCAGTTGGCACTTATTAGGAGGACATACCTGCAATCTCAAGGGGTTTGGTGCTTAGTAGTAATACCTCAGAATGTAAAGATGGGTGACACAGGTTCGAATCTACCAATGAGCATAGGTTCCCTTCATAACGAATGCTCACTTGTACGAAATATTTATCTAGGCTTCCTGTGGACTATCTAACATCACAAGTCATTTAGACTACTGCCTCAAAGATAATTTGATCATCTGAATTCAATCAGCCCTAGATGACTAAATAATAGTGGCATTAGTCAATGTTGCGTGAATAATCAATATTGATGATATCATTTAATACTCGGTGTTATGATATATAAGGTTTAAGCCTACTACTGAACACCTTTTCCAACCACTTAAAATGGTAAATGTATACAACTTCAATAATCAAATATACAAATTAGTAACATACACAAGAGGTTTTGTGGAGATTTTAGTAATTTTATAGGGTTAAGAATCATGAGTCAATTGAAGCTAGACCACCATGGAAAACCTGGAAGCACTGGATGGCCGTTTCATCCTATTATGGGACTCCTCAGCAGTGAGCATGCACGATCTCGCATCGAGAGGTTCGAATCTAGGACCTACCAGTCTCGCGCGCGAGCACTTAACCGATGGACGACTGAACCGGCATCCAACGGTGTTAATGTCAACCAATACACGAAATTAAGCAACCATTCACCAATATCTATCGGTTAAGTGCTCTGGTGCGAGACTGGTAGGTCCTGGGTTCGAATCTCGCTCGCGAGGTGGGATCGTGGATGGGCACTGCTGAGAAGTTCCACAATAGGACGAAACGGCCGTTCAGTGCTTCCAGGTTTTCCCTAATGGTGGTCTAGCTTCAATTGACTCATGATCTCAACGCTATAAAACATACAAAAGAAATGAAAAGTCATACAGTTAGTTTGTTTTAACTCCGTCTGTAGCTCTTCTAGAGTTACTACCATTCCCATGCCCGGGTAAAGAAGGAGAATTCGGCATGGGGTTAGCGACCCAATCCCGTAGAAAAACTAACTCGCTAAAAACACTAACCAGTTTGTTTTATTCATTGAAATGGTCTAATATTTATAAAACTCAATCAAATCATTCATTGTAAAACGTGCCACATTCTTTTCAAATAACTATGAGAAATATAACACTTTACCTAAGTTACACACATTGAATTTGTGGCATCCTCAAATCATCATGTTAAACACAACTTGAATTCGTGTCATTCTTTGCCAGATAAAAATTACAATCAATCTATAGACACACACAAACACACAAACATAGAAACACAATCTAAATCAATGATAGTCGTTCAGAGGTATAACACACACACACCTATACACACATACCACACTACTAATCACTATGCCTAATCCATAGGGTGATAATACCATATCAAATACAATGAGACATATTTATCTATATACGCGTACAGGAATACATTTGTAGAATGAAAAAAAACTGTCCTACATTCTGGACATCGTTGAATGTCGTAAAATTGGATCATTTAGTAAAACAAAACCAAAAAAAAGGTTAATTCAAAATATAGATTTGGAGTATAAAAGTACGCACATTATTATGCACATAACATAACAACAAAGTTGACTTGTCTTTTATAAAAATCAATATTGTCTGTATCGGTGAGAAAATAGATGATTAAATCAATGACTGAGTAAGTAAGTAGGTTTATATACTTACATATTTGATGTATAGTAACTAACTCGCTAAGAAATGCTGACCAGAAAAAGTAAGTAAACATCGTTTGTTGTCACAGTTGTATAAAGTGCGGCATCAATCTTTTCAAAACAGTAGATACACTAGTAAGCAAAGATAGATAGTGGATAACAATGGAATCCAGGACTCGCGTTTCGTCCTATTTGCGACTCGTCAGTTGGATGTACCTGCAGCTCAGAGTTTATGTTCACTCTGGGAGTAACTCAAACCCAGTACCTTTCGCTTCAAACGGCATCGCGTTATCCTGATAGTCACTTGTTTGTGCAATGGGGTGAAGTTTGAATTCACTTAGTATAGTTTTTTGAATTTTCCCATGGATGCTTAGGACTGTAACTGGTCAATATCGAGGCAATACGCACAGTATGCACATATGTCTATAAGAGACTGACCAGTTACAGTCCTGAGCATCAATGGGAAGATTCAAACAAACAATACTAAGTGAAGCAGATACATTAGGTTGAAATAAGTCAATAAGCACAGAGTTTGATACAAAGGGGATTATGAAGATTACCTGAAAATACCTGATAACAGCTTAAAGCATACACGATATCAAGTTTCTTTGGACTAGAGTGCATATTCTGATTTATCAGATAGAAGACGATCAACATATGTGAATAGCCAAATAAAACTTGAGTAACTATTCAGTGATCAATCAATGTATCTTAATCATAAAAAAAGGTCATTCAGTTACTATAATACATATTGCTAACGTCTCTGACACTAATATTGGATGACACCAATTCAAGTCGAGCGGAGAGCTCAAGTTTTATTAACATCTCTAATGCGTTTTGTTGACAAGTATCAACTAATGATGGAGAGTGAAATAAATAAGAGCATCCACTACATTACTTACGGTGAAAATCTCACCAACCCTACTGGTTGGTGATGATGGATAGATAATAATTATATGGTTGAAACTTTTGTCGAATTATTTATAAGGTTTCGTATCTTCTTTCCTGTATTTGAGTTTAAGAACTGCATTGAATCAGTCTCCATTCTCGTAAGTGCATCTTCAGAAGACTGTCTAGATAGATTATTTCGTTTTCATTGAAGCTTATAATATTTGAACTCAGTAGCTCAGTAGATAGGACATTATCTTTTGAAGTGAAAGTTATTGGGTTCGAGTCTCAATATGAACTGGTATGATGGGCATTATTACTTGCATGTTTTTCACTTTAAACAAAGATAGATCATTCTTCTTTAGTTGCCAAGAAAAGAAGACTGACACTCATTTTACATCGTGTGATAAATCCTGAAGAAACACGTTTGTATAGTCACAATTGATTGATCACTGGGTGGTGATCAATGTCATGCCTGTCAAGTCCTTCTTAGTGCTGATCGAATGCTATCGATCAAGTTGCAATGTGGCTACTAGTCTAGGTGGCTCGACACTGTGTGCACTATGTTGCGATAAGATGGTGGTTGGAGGTGGTCAACAGGAAATCCTGGACCCAGGTTTCGTGCTACTTGGCACTCGTCAGCAAGGTGTACCTGTAATCTTGACGGATTCGATCCCGTGTCACTCAGCTTCACAATCAGAGACGTTACCACTGAGCTACTCGGGTCGCGACGTTTGTATAGTGCTCAAGTTTAAATAAAGTGAAGAATTCGTGAAAGATCACAGCATGTAACACATAAATTATAACCATATTCCAACAAATTTGACAACATACAATGAAATATTCAAAGCCAATGTCATTAGTGGATAACTTTCTCACTCTCGACATAGTTTAACCACATTAATCAAAAACGTCATCTTACTCAAGTCCCAAGAATCACTTCTAAAAATAAGCCATTAGTTAGGAAATGATTATTATTATTGTTATTAGGACCAAGGATTTATGGAGATTGTAAAGCTTTCTACGTTGCATCACAGACTGATTATAGATAAACAACTTTTGGAGGTCAAGAAGCAATTGACAGATGTTCTGTCCTAGTGTAGGATATTTATCAAAATCTACGGTTATAAACCCAAACAAATATTGCGTTACATCAGACAGTACATTAGGTACTTATGGTTTCAATTAGTCTGGTTTATAAATTGACAATAGCGGATTTCGAGCTGGTTGTGTCTTATATAAATTGCTTCATATTTGTCTTCCTTCCTGCACTATATCTATACATACAACCTTTCTTTTATATATTATCACCACTAAATTAACTACTTCTATTAACGAGGTATGGCAACTTGGACCGATGCATGTGTGTGCCTGGTCCTACATTGTAGCTGACTGACTGACTAGAAGGAGGTATAGAAAAAATCCATTCCAAAAGCCACGAGCGAAAGGTCGGGAGAAAAAGGGAGCAAATTATTAAGGTCGAATATCAGAAGAGAGACCATTAAAAATGCGCATATTCATAGAGGTAAGCAATAAAAGGGAGAATAGCATTTTGAGTAGTGTGATATATGCTCAATTCACCCTCCGTCCATCTACCATACGACTTATCAAAAAAGTTGTTTTCTAAGAGTTCTAATAAAGAGTCTACATTAAACGAATACCATAATTCTCTGTATTTATCCTTGTTACCATAGTCATGTTATCTCGTACGTCTATTTAGAATAGCTAGGAGGTAATCTATTTAAAAGAATAAACTTATTTAGTATTGTTTGTTTGAATCTTCCCATCGACGTGTTAGGACTGCAACTAGTCAGTCTCTTATTGGTATATGTGCATACTGTGCGTATTGCCTCAAAATAGCCTTAATTCATAAGCATTGTAAGCAAAGATGGATAGTGGCTAGCAGTGGAATCCAGGACGCGCGTTTCGTCCAATTTGGCGATCGTGTTTGAAGCGAAAGGTACTGGGTTTGAGTTACTCCCAGAGTGAATATCAACTCTGAGATGCAAGTACATCCGACTGACGAGTCCCAAATAGGACGGAACGTGCGTCCTGGATTCCACTGCTATTCACTATCCATCTTTGCTTACAATATTTAAAAGAATGTTTCCAAAATGTTTGAGAAATATTGGTGAATTTTACTTTGAATAAGATTCAAATGCAAAAAAACATGACTTCTTTTTCGATAGACTAAGAGGAGTATTAGACGTAAGTAAGTAGACGGTATAGACATTTAAAATTAGGGCAATGACTCTCCGACACGTTAATGACTTCTTAACTTAAAAGGGTGACTTATTACCGCAATAAAATAATTACGGCAATAGTATTAACTGAATCTTCATAATAAATCAAGAGAGAATCAGAAGGGGATTTGTGGAGATTTCAGTATTTTTCAAAATTGAAATCATGAGTCAATTGAAGCTAGACCGCCATCGAAAACCCTTCTGATTATAATCATATGCTCACTAGTGACTGACTTCAAGATACATGTCCTGGAGTTCTAGTGGGAAGCAGTGACCAGTGGAGTTCAACCACGTCTGTTGTGAGATAACAACTCACTGAAGGCAAT
>NW_017385989.1:1182372-1218475 GCF_000237925.1 Schistosoma mansoni | reverse complement strand
GGGAGACAACAAACCAGATTCCAGCGGAGGAAGAAATCAGGAAGAAGCGCTGGAAGTGGATTGGGCACACTTTGAGGAAATCACCCAATTGTGTCACAAGACAAGCCCTCACATGGAATCCTGAAGGTCGAAGGAGAAGAGGAAGACCAAAGAACACATTACGCCGAGAAATAGAGACAGACATGAGAAGAATGAACAAGAACTGGAAAGAACTAGAAAAGAAGGCCCAGGACAGAGTGGGTTGGAGAAAGCTGGTCGGTGGCCTATGCTCCATTGGGAGTAACAGGCGTAAGTAAGTAAGTAAGTAATGTTCAAAATATGTTCTATTCCACGTAGTGCCGATCTGGTTTCATAATCTTCTACGATCAGTTTAATACATATTGGTAACTCCTCCATACTTTCTTTTTAAGTGCAGTTGATGGATTTCTGCAACAGACTGTTTGATTTTAAACCCATTTAGATACTTCTCTTTACAAAACATCAATAAATTTCCATATACTTGAATGATCGACACTAAGTTGGTTAAAGCCTCTATGTCACCTTTCTACCAAATTATTAGTTTTAGGAAGGATCTCCACAACAAAGAGTAAATCGAACATATTTCACACCTTAAAAAAAAAATTCTATTTCACTTTATAAATGATCACCTTTACTAATGTGAACCCTTTAACCCGAGCCCTTATAAGTGTGCACCTGGAAAAACGTTTCCAAAAACTAGGGTCATGTAACGATTTTATAATGTTCAAAACAGAAGTGAAATACCCAGCACTTTTGAGAATTTTTTCCGTTTATTTAAATACGTTAGTGCTGTATACAATAGTGTAATTTTAACTGAGAACTTCCTTTTAATCACCTAAAGCCATATGTATATGCCTTCTATGAACATTCCACTGTGGTGGGTTCCAACTTGCTAGGTGAAAAAAAGCAAGAGTAGTGTAAGCTAGAGCCGGGAAATAGAAGCAGATATGAAAAGGATGAATAGCAACTGGAAAGAACTGGAAAGGAAGGCTCAGGACAGAGTTGGATGGAGAACGCTGGTGAGCGGCCTATGCTCCTCGACGAGCGGTAACAGGCGTAAGTAAGTAAGTAATTAAGTGTAAGCTAGGGTTTGAAATGAAATCGTCAGTGAAAATTATACTCTTATATGCAACATTCACTTGCTAAATAAATGGAATAATGTTAGATATTGCGTACATATTGAACACTGAGAAGCAGATGTGTTACACATTCACGGATACATATCTTATCCTCGCTTAAACTTTCCATTACACATACTTCTTAAATTTATTACTTACTGAAGGTTTACAAATTAAAGATACATTTATACTCTGTTCTAGATATGTCAACCTCACCGAAACATTTGAATTCGATACTCTCTTGGGGCATTAGCTTTTGCCCTCAAATGCCCTGGTACGGCCGAGAATGAGTAGAGTCAGCTCTCTTTCTTCAAATGCTCTCACATGGCCACGCGTTTATAGCCTCTGCCAGGGAAGTCCTACTCACTGCCTTCTCGTGGAGGGGGTGTTGCTTACGAAATTGAGAGGACGAAAAGCAAATGTCCGGCGCTTTAACCGGGTTGGTGGACACGGAGGGTCTACTTAGGGGGGTTCAGAAACCCTGATTCCAAACCAATGGTGCACATAGTCTCCAGTATCCTGAAGGAACAAATAGCGTATGAACCAATTGTTGGTCACCGGCTACCATGGGATTGCATCTCCTCACGATGCTTCACTGCTGCCTTATGGATCAGACCTTTAGATTGAATGCTCCGAGTGTGGCCTCCTAAGAAAACCATCTGCTCCAGTTTGGGAACCCGGACAGTATCATAGCCCACACATAAACCAAGTTTCTTGTGTGGCACATATATATTCGGTGCCCCTTTGTATCAATATTTATGGGTTCAAATAAATAAATAATGATAGCAGTTTGTGAGTTTGAAACCCTGTTTAATTTAGTTACGTATGTAGTATCTTTAGTTCAGTTAATCGATCGTTAACAGAGTAGAACCTGGTACAAAATGTGCAGTGGTCGAACTATAGTAAAAAGAAGAAAAAATTTATCAAGATGAATGTCAGAGTAGTAACAATATAAGTGATAGTAGAGCAAAAAATATGAGTAGGCAGTATGATTCGAGAAGATAAAGTGAAATTCATCGTTAAAAAGTATTTATTTTGAGACAAAGAATGAGTGAATTGTAAACCATTCCAACACGTTTCCGGCCATTTCACACTAAGTCATCGACCTTGATTAAAAACAACTGCTCGGACTCCAAATCGGCAATTTGTACACACTGACACACTTAAATTCACCTCTCAATGACTTCATGGTGTAAATCCACATCTCAGATTTGGCACCGTACATTCTTTGAAGCCTACTAATGCACCAACAAACGTCATACGTCAAGATAGACTGTCTTAGACTATACGTAATACGTATCCAGTACATAAGCACCACAGTCGATGGACATTCACTAACTAACTGACTGATTTGTCATAGTTACTTAGTATTCTGTATCCAACTTTGACATTACTCACTCTGTAGTCTTCATACACCTAGCCAATGCTCCGGAGGCATCTGTGATCAATTCTCGTAATCTACGAATATCTTCTTTCCATAAAGACTAAATTTCACAGCTATAAAGTAGAACAGAAATAACAGATGTATAGGATAGTCATCTTTTGTTTATGAGACAGATATCTCGACTACTCTATAAGCGACGTGAGTTAGTATAGACCAATCGAGCATCCCGAATCGGTTTCGAGATTATATCAGTCACGAGCTCAGAAGGGTTAAAGGGACTTTTAAGTGGAGTGGTAAACTCGCTAAATCGTATTGCTACACAATACTTTGACCACTATTAGTCTGCTTACATAGTTTGTGCATTTGCTGAAACGTTCTATCAGTTCCATGATCCACTAGTCAGATAATTAAGAAGACTAAACAACTTCCTTACACAAATCTGTATTATCCTAATTCTTGAAATTCATAACACTCAGTCAGACCACCAGATACTGATTCTCAAAAACACAGTTATTGTGTCAAGTGGAAGCATGTAGTGAGGAGGATATCAAAACTCCATCAATAAATTAATGATTTGATTCTGTAAAATAGCTTCTAAGGTTTCTCATATCTGTTAAAACCATCTATTAATGACAGTAATTATTTGATAAACTACAAGCCAACATACATTCAAAGAGAAAGTCGACGAAATATTATAAACAGATTAGCATGAAATTAGCAAAATATTGATGTGAAAAAATAGTCAGTCCATCAAAGGTGATGTTGAATGCTGTTCTGAACGACCTAGGAGTATGATCACAGAGAATAAAAGGCAACTATTTGAGGTTAGTCACACATCACCTTTCACTGAAGTGTTCGAAATGTGTTAGCTCCGTATCTTCAAGGCATTACTCTCAGTGACAGAAATCTATGGGGTAGGGTGAAACATACTAAATCTAGGTCCCATCATTTTTAACTCTCTTCTTTCACTGATGGGAGATTACAAGACCATTAACTATACTAGTATTTTTATAGAAACAACTGATTGATATCACATCCCTGTGCAGTCAGGAGTATTATTTCATCATCGCGCCATACTTTATTGCTTTCAGTTCCATCCTTCTCTAGTCAATCTGTGTGGCATAGTAGAACCTAGGAGATCATGTGTTTTACTCAACAAAGTTTGATTCTATCATCAGAATAGGCAAGTCCAAACAATACAGCAATGTATCAGTAACGGTACAAAGTGGAAAACTCAGTAGATGGGAAATACAAATTAAGGAAAATAGAATTAACGTAAACACCTTTCAAACTAATGTGAGGGCGAGGATCGGAAGAGCAAGAGCAGCATATTTACAACTGAAGAACATCTGGAACTCAAAACAATTGTCAATCAACACCAAGATCACAATTTTCAATACAAATGTGAAGACAGTTCTAGTGTATGGGGTGGAGACGTGAAGAAATATGAAAGCCATCATACAGAAGATACAAGTGTTTATTAACAGTTGTCTAAGCAAGATACTTCGGATCCGATGACACTATCAGCAACAAGTTACTGTGGAAGACAACAAACCAGATTCCATCTAGTGGAGGAAGAAATCAGGAAGAAGCGTTGGAAGTGGATATAACACACATTGAGGAAATCACCCAACTGCGTCACAAGACAAGCCCTCACATGGAATCCTGAAGGTCAAAGGAGGAGAGGAAGACCAAAGAACACATTATGCCGAGAAATGGTGACAGACATGAGAAGAATGAACAAAAACTGGATAGAACTAGAAAGGAAGGCCAAGGACAGAGTGGGTTGGAGAATGCTGGTCTGTGGCCTATGCTCCATTGGGGGTAACAGGCTTAAGTAAGTAAGTAAGTCTTCCAAACTGAGAGGTAACGACTTTTTAGGTTGACATAATGTTTCTCTGTGATTATTATTACCTTTTTTCTAGTTTATGTTTATATAAACCCTAAAGTATAAAACACAGAGAAAACATACTACATGATCAACTCAACATAATCAGAGAAAATTCTCATAGCTTCATCAACAGATTAAACTCTTCTACCCTATACCTTATCACTTACCCTCAGTGTTACACATTGACTGTTACAAAATTACAAAAACTAAGATCATTCAGTCAAAATCAATATCATCTATTGATTTCATGTTAAAGTACAAATCGGGTAATACTTCAGAGAGATTTACAGAGAAAATTATACATCAATAGATGCTGATTCAGTTATCTAAAGGTTAAGCTCTAGTATTGAGACTTAAATGTCCTGGGTTCAATCCTTGGATTGATTGTGAGTTCTCACTTCTGAGAGGTCTCATTATAAGACGAAGTAAGTGTCCAGTGCTTTCTGATTTTCAATGGTTATTTAGCTAAGATCAGTGTGCAATATAATCTGAAAATTATATATTTATCAAGTTATTGCTCAAGATATGTCATTGATCAGTTAATAACTGTCATGCGTTACTATTTATTGTCTGTAATATCAAAATATATATTTAGACTTAGTTACTAGATAAGACAGGGTTGGCTTTCGAAGTTAAAGGTAGAATATGATTCCTAGATCCCACTGATAATCACAGTTCAAACATATTTAGTCTGCACTGTTGAGGCAATTAACTCCGTCTGGAGCTCCTCCAGAGGCTACTGCCGGTCCCAAGCCCGGATACAAGAGGAGGGTTGGGCATGTGGTTAGTGACCCCATCCCGTACAAAACTAACTCGCTAAAAGAAAATCCTAACCATAAAAAATAATCCAAACCATAAGTACCGTTGAGGCAGTTAGCTCAGAAAACACATACCAATGAAAATTTGTCAGAACAGATTTAACACTGAAACAACAAAGATTTGGGTTTTCTAATGGTCTAAGCTTTTCACAAGCCTATAACAGCTCCTGTTATTATACATGTATTCTTATTAAACAACTGCTAAGTAACTATATTATATGTATATTCATATTCCTAATATTATAAGCTTCCATTTGATCTATTGACTACTACTATACGATTTACTATTCTTTATTCCCAATTTGTTAGTTACAGTATCTTTCACTCACAGCCACTTCTTGGCTTGATCATGTATAAATGTTATTCTCTATTTTACGGTATGATACTGTCTGGGTTGTTTGTATATAAAGCAAGTATGTCTGAAATATGTGATTTATACAGTAGAAGCTGTGATCGTGTTCTAGGTTCAAACAGGTAGGGCTAGGAGAGAAGAACCAATAAAGACTTAAAGTTGACCTCAGGTTGCTCGTACTGGCTAACTCATCATTGGTTTGGCACCATGCCAAAGTCATATAAGTCGATATTCTAATTGACCATCTTATGACGTAATAATTAATAGGGCAAAAGTCACAACAGTGTCCAATGATAAATTATCAACAAGAGAGTCTATGTCTAACAAAACGACGTCTATGGACAAACATTGTATTTTGTTTGATCTGAGCATTTGTAACTGTTGTTAACCTTATTTTATATTATTCACTATAGCAAGTTGATGTATCAAGAAGATACAATAACATATCTTAATAAGACTGTCTACCAAGTAAAAAAACTATGTTCATTAACATATATGTAAATTATTATCAGAAGGGGTTTTTTGTGGAGATTTAGTATTTTCATAGTTGAAATCATGAGTCAATTGAAGCTAGACCACCAACAGGAAAAACCTGGAAGCAATGTACAACCGTTTCATCCTATTGTGCTAAGGAGTCAAACAATAGGACGAAACCGCTGTCCAGTGCTTCCAGGTTTTCCCTAATGGTGGTGGTCTAGCTTCAATTGACTCACGCTTTCAACTATGAAAATATATATGTAAATTATAATAATTTATATAGATACTACTTATTATCTATGAATACATCTATATAAATATTTATATGAATGAAACTTACTGTTAATCAATTTGAATGAGATCGATATTTTTTTCTTTTTTTTCATTTTTTTATTTTTTTGTGTAGACGAAAAAATTTAAAAAAAAGTCATATTCCACTGAACTAATAAATAGATTCACTGAACTAATAAATAGATTTTTCTTCGAGCCGCAATATACTACTCAATTTAGTTTACTGATTCAATGAATCCACATATATGAAACTATTTATGAATAAACATTGGCAAAGAGAACAATTTTTTTAGTTTTTTGTTCATATGTATAGGTATGACCTTGTTTTAAGAAATGCGTAGGACATGCTACAGTTAGATTTGATAATGGTAATGTGTTACGTAATAGTAATATTAGTAGTATCAGTAGTATTGGTATTAGTATTGGTAGTATTGGTAGTAGTAGTATCAGTAGTATGAGTAGTATATATTTAGGATTGTATCCAATGCAATGACATGTATTTTCTTATTGAAGATAACTGGTTATCATTATTTGATGAATAGACATTCCTTTGCCTTGATTCCTTCAAACAGTAATCATTATGAATGAATCATTGAATGGATGAAATAATAACCTGAACCACTGGACGGCCGTTTCATCTTATTGTGGGACTCCTCAGCAATGCGCACCCACGATCCCTCCTCGCGAGCGAGATTCGAACCCAGGACCTACCAGTCTGGCACCCGAACCATTGAATCTATCATCATTATTATTGTCATTCATTCTATTGTTATTCATATATATCCAATAATAATCAGTCATCGTTGGAAATAGAAAAAGCAAAGAAACGATTACCATTACTGTCGTTTGTCTTAATTCTAGGTTAATTATTCAGTAAGTAACTATGATATTGGTAACTTCCAATCATCTTTTTCTATGTTGTTGGAGTTGTCCTTGTAGTTGTGGGAGTGAGAGAGAGAGCTAGAAAAACCAATTCCCGACATAAAATGTGTGTAATTTTCGATTCTCTTTCTATATGAATATGATCTTAGTGTATATCCTTTTTATTATTAATCATTAGTCTAGTTACGTAATAACAGATTGTCTAGAAATTAGATTATGTCTATATGGTTAATTTGTATCCAATATATATACATAGACATACATAGACACACACACACATATATATATAGATAAATATACATGACAACATAGAAACTATTTTTCATGGATAGTCTAAAATGAGAATGAAATAACTGGATTACCTATTTTAAGTGTAATGCTCTTTTTTTGTAATCTATAACCAACTACTTGGCCTAGATACTAAATGTATCGGTTTTCTAAAGCTCTAAGACAGACTAAATCAAAGTGTTATGGCAGTATATGCATAGATACATACATGCACAAACGTGTATAGATACCATAAATATGATCTTTGTGTCTATATTTGTATGTCTACGTGAATTGGAAAAAGAATTTGAGAGTAAACTTAAATGTTTGAGTGAATGTAAAACGAATTAAAAAGAAGGAAATTGATCTATAGATAAATTTATTTGTGACGGTTGCTTGTAGCTTCTCGTAGATGTTTAGGGCTGCAGTTGATAAGTCTCTCTTGGTAAATGTGTCCAGTAATTATCTGGACTCAGTAGCTAAGTGGTTAACATGATGAGGTTTAAAACGAACAGTACTGGGTTCGATTCTCAGGGTGAACATTAACTCTGATGTCTAGACAAATTCAGTTGATGAGTTCAAAATGCGTCGAAACATGCATCCTGGATTCCATAGCTAGTCACCATCCATTTCTTCTTATATTGATTGTGACTTAAGGCAATCCAACTCCGCCTGTAGCTCTTCTAGAGTTACTGCCGGTCCCAAGCCCGGGTGAAGAAGGAGGGTTGGTCAATGAGATTAGTGACCCCATCCCGTAGGAAAAACTAACTCTCTAAAAAAAAACTTTAGGGCAATATCGAAGCAATTTACACACGATACATATATGCCAATAAGAGACTAATCAATAGTCCTAGAAATCAATGACAACATTTAAACAACCAATACAAGTGAATGGTTTTTCTATATTTATTCAAATTTAATCACAAAGTACTTACTTACTTACTTACTTACTTACTTACTTACTTACTTACTTACTTACTTACTTACTTACTTACTTACTTACTTACTTACTTACTTACTTACTTACTTACTTACTTACTTACTTACTTACTTACTTACTTACTTACTTACTTACTTACTTACTTACTTACTTACTTACTTACTTACTTACTTACTTACTTACTTACTTACTTACTTACTTACTTACTTACTTACTTACTTACTTACTTACTTACTTACTTACTTACTTACTTACTTACTTACTTACTTACTTACTTACTTACTTACTTACTTACTTACTTACTTACTTACTTACTTACTTACTTACTTACTTACTTACTTACTTACTTACTTACTTACTTACTTACTTACTTACTTACTTACTTACTTACTTACTTACTTACTTACTTACTTACTTACTTACTTACTTACTTACTTACTTACTTACTTACTTACTTACTTACTTACTTACTTACTTACTTACTTACTTACTTACTTACTTACTTACTTACTTACTTACTTACTTACTTACTTACTTACTTACTTACTTACTTACTTACTTACTTACTTACTTACTTACTTACTTACTTACTTACTTACTTACTTACTTACTTACTTACTTACTTACTTACTTACTTACTTACTTACTTACTTACTTACTTACTTACTTACTTACTTACTTACTTACTTACTTACTTACTTACTTACTTACTTACTTACTTACTTACTTACTTACTTACTTACGCCTGTCACTCCCAATGGAGCATAGGCCACCGACCAACATTCTCCAATCCACTCTGTCCTGGGCTAATCACAGAATAGTTTCCGATAAATTGGTTTCATTGAACAACCATTGAAATAACAAAAAATCCTTTTGACCATTCAGTTATCTTTATCCATGTTTTTGGGTATGTTCATATTTGAGGGGGGGAGGAGACATTGACACTCTTAGAAACCAAGCAACAAAATAAAGTCGAGGAAAAAAAATCTAAATCGTTCTTGTTTCTGTACATATAATCACTGTAATTTTATGAATATTTTCCCGTCTTTAAATTTCATTCCAACTTTTTTTCATCTACTATTGTACAATAGCTTAACATAACAACTGGGGATGACATTAACTGTTGATAATACAAAAAGTATGTTAATGATGATGATGATGAAGACCTTGGGCGACTGGTCAGCCAATCAGGAGATGTTGTCTAGCTATAAAAACAATTAACAACAAAACGTAATGGAATAACAGCTTTGATAGCCATTAGTAACCTTCATAAGTCAAATCATCCCTTGTAGTGAATAAAAAATCAGTCAAGTTTATATATATACATTGATGTTGGGAGATGGGCTAGCAATGTTAGCCAGGGTTATCATCATGTAGAGCTTTCGTCATCAACTGACATTAGTCATAATAATAAAAAGGTCAGAGTTAGGTTTTAGGAGTTAAACAAGAGTTTTGAATTAGATTTACAAATTAGGATCCGAGTTTTATCACGAACTGATATCAGCTATTTATTGCCACCTTTCTATTTACGAACTTGAGAAACTAAGAGTTGAGATTGAGAGCGAAAAATAAAAACGGGAGAACATTATCTAACTTCATTAAACACTAGATTGCCTAAATGAACGACGTCAAGTACTTTAAGACACAATTTACTTTAGGAGCAGATATGTAATGTCATATAGCTTGAGCGCATCATTTTGGTTGGATAGTAGAAATTCTCATTGAGTTCAAACATTTTAAGAACCAAATATTGTCAATTTCCACTTCAAAGTTGAAATCATGAGTCAATTGAAGCTAGAACACTATGGAAAACCTGGAAGCACTGGATGGCCGTTTCGTCCTATTATGGGACTCCTCAGTAGTGCGCATCCACGATACCGCCACCTCGATAGATTCGAACCCAGGACCTACCAGTCTCGCGCCAGAGCCCTTGACCGATAGACCACTGAGCCGGCATCCGACGGTGTTAATGTCTAACTTCAACTGATCCACGAAGTTGAGCAACCGTTCACCAATTGTCTTCAGTGAGTTGAGACAACCTTCTTTTCTTTTGTCATATGGTAATAAAATTAATAATTTCGACGCTTAAACTTCGTCCAAGGTTGTCTGATTATTTTTAACTTTAATTTTTTTGTTTTTCTTTCAACAAGAAAAAAAATTTAGATTAGACTGTCTCTTATTTTGTACTTCCAGTGAAATTTTTTTACTGTCTTATATGTGTGTGGTATGATTCCAAATTGGTTACTATAATAAAATGAGTATATGTCTTAAATCTAGTTTTTTTTAAGTGGGTATTCATTGGCTTTCATAAGTGTAATGTTGTGTTGGTAAGTAGTCTACATAAGGGGGTTAGAAAATTTCTTCTATTATGGATTAAAATTAGTTAAATTCTTCGGTAAGTTTTAGTATCCATTGGGATTTATTAATGAATTGTATATTTAGTGAAACAGGGGCATCACTCTTCTCTCAATACCAGGAAAAGTCTTCAACAGGGTATTGTTAAACGGTATGAAGGATTCCGTAGACGCCCAACTTCGAGATCAACAGGCTGAATTTCGTAAGGATCGATCGTGTACAGATCAAATCGAAACTCTACGGATCATTGTGGAACAATCAATTGAATGGAATTCATCACTCTACATCAACTTCATTGACCACAAAAAAGCATTTGACAGCGTAGACATGACAACATTATGAAGGCTTCTTTGACACTGCGGCGTGACTGATAAGATAGTCAATATCATACGGAATTCCTATGATGGATTAAATTTCCAAATCATCCATGGAAAACAACTCACCGACTCATTCGAGGTGAAGACCGGTGTTAGGCAAGGTTGCTTACTCTCACCCTTTATCTTTCTCCTGGTGATCGATTGGATCATGAACACAGAAACATCTGGGGGAAACACGGAAGACGGTGGACAGCTAGGATGCAACTGGACGATCTAAACTTCGCATACGATCTGGCTCTTCTATCACACATGCAACAACAAATGCAGGAGAAAACGACCAGTGTAGCAGCAGCCTCAGCAGCAGTAGGTCTCAATATACACAAAAGGAAAGGCAAGACTCTCCGATACATACAATACAACAGGCATCAATCGAATCACACTTGACGGAGAAGCTTTGGAAGATGTGGAAACCTTTACATATCTGGGCAGCATCATTGATGAACACGGTGGATCAGATGCAGATGTGAAGGCTCGGATCGGCAAAGCAAGAGCAGCATACCTACAACTGAAAAACATCTGGAGCTCAAAACAATTGTCAACCAACACCAAGATCACAATTTTCAATACAAATGTCAAGACAGTTCTACTGTATGGGGCGGAGACGTGGATAACTACGAAAGCCATTATCCAGAAGATACAAGTGTTTATTAACAGCTGTCTACTCAAGATACTTCGGATCCGATGGCCAGACACTATCAGCAACAAGCTACTGTGGGAGAGAACAAACCAGATTCCATCCAATGGAGGAAGAAGAGCTGGAATGGATAGAACACACACTGAGGAAATCACCCAGTTGTGTTACAAGACAAGCCTTCACGTGGAATCCTGAAGGTCAAAGGAGGAGAGGGAGACCAAAGAACACATAACGTCGAGAAATGGTGACAGACATGAGAAAAATGAACAAAAACTGGATAGAACTAGAAAAGAAGGCCCAGGACAGTGTGGGTTTGAGAATGGTGGTCGGCGGTCTATGCTCTATTGGGAGTAACAAGCGTAAGTAAGTAAGTAATATTTAATGAGACATAAGCAACATAGAAACTTGTACATGTGTGAATAGGTTCAACTTATGTTATTACATCAGAGTGGTGAGATGAATATCTCATGGTAGTAGAAATTGTACACGTAATACCAGTAACGGTAAGGAGAGGATATGATTTCAGAAGGACTCATAGATTCACGAAATAAATCATAACAAAATAATTTTAAAACTGAATAACTAAAGGAAGATAAATGTATAGGAACCGTTGTTAATCATTCTGAACGATATCACCCTATGGACTTCACCTAGGTAATCTGTGCCTATCAACATAAGTCATATTAATAGTCATGGAATGATATTAGACTTTGTTCTGGCAACCTTCAGTTTTCTTCCAATCTATACTTACAAGACTTGGTATTGTGTATAGAGGAAGGTGTTGGTTGACAATATGTCATAGATGTTTCAATCACATCAGTTGGTGAATATTTAAAGCTTCATCGACCGATTTACAATCTTCCCCCAGTATTCTAAATGTAACGTCAACATCGTCGACTCAGTGGTCTCAATATACACAAAATATGCTTTAAAAACACTAATGATTCACTTAAATTCAGTATTGAGTAAACTGATGCTCCACTCAGAACATGAACCAACTATTATAATTAAAGATATTACCACTTAACTATTCAATCCATTAACCAACACACGAAATCATTTAAATGCTTGCTGTTTTCATTACGTCTATGAGTTTAACACCATTTGCAATATTGGTTCACTTAACCTTGTATCCAACATTATTTCAACTTGACGTAACTGAATCAATACTTTATATGTCGATAACACAACTGAACATTGAAAATAAATGTCATATGTCTGTTGTGAGATAGGAGCTCACTGAAGACAATTGGTGAACGATTGCTCAACTTTGTGGATTGGCTGAAGTTAAACATTAACACTATCGGATGCCGGCTCAGTGGTCTATCGGTCAAGGGCTCTGGCGCGAGACTGGTAAGTCCTGGGTTCGAATCTCGCGAGGTGGGATCGTGGATGCGCACTGCTGAGTAGTCCCATAATAGGACGAAACGGTCGTCAAGTGCTTCCAGATTTTCCACGGTAGTCTAGCTTCAATTGACTCATAATTTCAACTACGAAAATACTGAAATCTCCACAAAACCCCTTCTGATACAAGAAAAAGACTTCATGGTCATAGCCAAACCTATCTGTTTTACAATCTGTATAGAGATGTTTGAAGGGTGACTTATCGATTTTCTACATGGATAAGGATTATTATTTGTATAAAAGTTGTGGTATTACTTCGATGCTCAAACTTAGCCAAATAGTTTTCTCAAGTGACGGACTGGCTGTGGAGCTTTCAACTTTAAGATTTGATTCACAATAGGACAATTCTATTAAGCAGTATATTTTGGTAAACTGTTTGCTTCTTCATGGATCTTGAAATGCTTGTGAGCTATAACCTTGGAGTAAAAACATCCTTGACACATGAAGACAAGAAGAATGTTCAAATTATGGTTAATGGAAATGTTATAGTGTTTCATTGATTTCGAAATGTACTGGTTATTCATGGGTTAAATCAACTCATATGATTGCTTTGATATAAGGGTCATTAGTTTCAAGTGTTCAAATCAATGTGGAATAGTATTTGTCTGATACGTTTAATGAAATGCCGTTTAATACCAGTTACTTGATTCAATTTGTAGTTAAATTATTAACTACTGAAGTAAATACATTCATATAATAAATCATTCATTGAATGAAATATAATTTACGGATTTCATTGCCTTGACTATGAGAAGGCATTGGACAATGTGGATAAAGGAACCTCATGGAACCTTCTTCGACACATTGGTGTGAGTAACTAAGAAGATCGTCAACATCATACGGAATTCAGACGACGGACCACAGTGCAAAATCGTGCATGGAGGACAGCTGAAAGAAGCATTCAAAGTGAAGACCGGAGTCATACAAGTCTGCTTACTCTCCCTCATTCTCTTTCTTTTGGTGATTGACTGGATTATGAAGACCTTGGCATCTGACTGGAAGTACAGAATACAATCAACAGCTTGCATGAAATTAGATGATATCGATTTCGCGGATCACCTAGTCCTCCTATACCGTACATACAAACAAATACAGATGAAGATAACTAGTGCAGCAGCAGCAGCAGACTCTGCTTCAGTGCACCACAACATACAAAAACGAAAAAGCAACATCCTCAAATACAACACGGAGAACACCAACCAAACCAATCACACTTGCTGGAGAAACTCTGAAACAGGTGGAAACTTTCACGTACATGACATGGTGAGCATCAATGATGAACAAGGAGAATCTGATGAAGATGTGAAGGTGAGGATTGGAAAAGCAACAACAGCATTCATACAATTAAAGAACATATGGAACTAGAAATAACTGTCAAACATTATCAAAGTCACAATCTTCAATATAAATATCAAGACAGTTCTACTACATGCAGCCGAAATTTGGAGAACTACTACAACCATCATCAAACATGTACAAGTATTTACAAACAATTGTCTACACCAGATACTCAATGTTCGTTTACAGAATACCATTACAACAGCCTTTTGTGGGAGAGGACAAATCAACTTCCATCTGAAAAGGAAATTAGGAAAAGACATCGGGAATGGATAGTACATACATTTCGAAAGTCATCAAACTGCATCACAAAGCAAGTAATAACTTGGATACTGAAGGGAAACGGAAAAGAGGAAGGTCAAGGGAGACACTGCGTCAGTAAATAGAAGCAGACATGAAAAAGGATGAAAAACAATTGGAAAGAACTGGAAAGGATTGTCCAGGATAGAATTGAATGAAGATTGGTGTTGGGTGGCTTATGTTTCCATGATGGATAAATAAGATGTAAGTAAGGTCAACCACAAAAATGACTTTGTTCACATATATTTTTCGGGATTTTTAACATCTATATTTCTGAACATTCTCGGACAGACACTAGCAACCTCTCTCTCTTGTTCTATATCCGTTTCTATCTATTCGCACTCGCAATGTCCACATGGCACAGACCTAGAATGTGGACATTAAACACACATGCAAACACATGCAGAATGCATACACTGAAAGAAGAGACAGACAAAGATGGTTATTTAATAAGAAAATGTGGGAGAGTTGGGGAACAACCAGTGCAAAGTATGAAACTTCTCAGCTAACAAAATACGATTTATTACGATGTAAGAAATAAGGAGGTTAAAATAAGTTTCAAGCGATAATCACACTAAATAATCAGCAAAAGAGGATATCAACACAGTCAAAGACATACATCTTTCTGGGTCAAATCAATTTTAATACATATGTACTCAAAACCAGCTTATTGATGAATTTATATGAAGAAAGCTTTACGCACACTAATAATATTTTTTTTCTATTGATTATATGGTTTGTCTGAAATGATTGTATTTCCGATGAGAGTACCAATATACATTATACTATATGACTAATTTCATCTACACTCTGAAGCTTTGAATTATTTTCTGGTTAGCGTTTTTTTAGCGAGTTATTTTTCGGCAAGATGGGGTCGCTAACCCCACGCTCAACTCTGCTCCTTTGTGTGGGTTTGGGACCGGCAGTAATTCTAGAAGAGCTACAGGAGGATTGAAGAACATGTGGAACTAAAAATAACTGTCAACCAATATCAAAGTCATGATCTTCATTTCGAATGTCAAGATACTTCTGTCACACTGAGCTGAAACGTGGAGAACTACTACATCCATCGTCAAGAAAGTATAAGTATTTATAAACAGTTGTCTACACAAAATACTCAACATTCACTGACCGGATACTATCAGCAACAGCGTTTTATGGGAGAGGACAAACCAGATTGCAGCTGAAGAGGAAATTAGGAAAAGACATTGAAGTTGGATTGGACATACATTGAGGGGATCACCGATGTGCATTACAAGGTAATCGCTAGCTTGGAATCCCGAAGGAAAGAGGAAAAGAGGAAAGTCAAAGAACACATTGCGCCGGGAAATAGAAGCAGATGTGAAAAGAATGAATGTTAACTGGAAAGAATTGGAAAAGATTGCCCAGGACAGGGCTGAATGGAGAGTGGTGGTGTGCAGCCTATGCTCCTCCACGAGGTGCAACAGGCGTAACTAAGCAAGTAATTAAGTCTGAAGCTTTGAAACAATTCAATATTTAGGGTCTTATTTTTTAACTACTGTTTTTCATTATCAGTAGCTTAAAAAATTCCAATAAAAACATGTTCCAGACTTGAAAAATCTGATCTATTGGTCTGTTTAACTAATATGAATTCACATTTTAACCTCATTTTTGGACAAACTAAATTGATTAGTACCTTGGTCCATCTAACATAGAACAGTTTTATTGAATTTTTTTCCTGGTTGAAACCAGAGTGAATGAATTAAATAGAACAATAGGAACTCACTTTCTTTTTTTTTGTATATACATATGGTGATTACAAAAAAACAAACAAACAAACAAAGTTGTATTGTTTGAATGTCTGAAAATATTTACATTAGTTCAGTCACGTTGATCAGGTACTGATTGTATGTATTGGGTGTTTGTGTTTGTGTAAAGTTGATTTCCGGTCACTCATTGAGATCCTTTACTTAGTGGTATTCAGTTTCATTGTGTTAGATTGATTGTATGATTTATAGGAGCTATGAAAAATACTATAGTGATTAGTGACTCCAATTATAACTAGTAGTAGGCCTTCAAATGCCCTAGTAAGTCCGAGAGTGAGTAGAGTCAGCTAGAAGTGAAAAAGCGATCCCATTACATTCAAAATGATCTTCAAATCAACGAAATCAATTCATAGTCCCCCAAATGCCCTGGTACGGCCGAGAGTAGGGAGAGTCCGCTCTCCCTCTCCAAATGCTCTCACATGGCCACGCTTATACAGCCTCTGACGGGGAAGTCCTACTAACTGCCTTCTCGTGGCGGGGATGTTGTTCACAAAAGTGAGAGGACGAAAAGCGAATGTCCGGCTCACTAACCGGGTTGGTGGACACGGAAAGTCCACCTAGGGGAGTTGAAAAACCTTGATTCCAAACCAATGGTGCACATGAGCTCGAGTATCCTGATGGAACGAATGGCATATGAATCAATCGTTGGTCACCGACTACCATGGGACTGCATCTCCTCATGATGCTCCACTGCCTTGTGGATCAGATATTTAGGTCGAATGCTCCGGGTGTGGCCTCCTAAGAAAACCATTTGCTTCATTTTGGGCACCCGAGCAGTATCACAGTCCTCACACCAATCAAATGAGATTTGTTTGGCGCACATATCTGGTACCCCTTTGTACGAATATTTATGTGTTTAACTAAATAAATAAATTAATAGAACTAGTACATAATTAAAATAAAATTAGAATGTGGCTGAATGGGATTGATTGAAAACCAACAATGTTCTAGATCATAACTTATATAACCAACTAAACAATATCCAATACTGCAAAGTTATGAAACAAGGATAAAAATAACTTTGTCTGTCTTTCATTTTTAAATGATTCTTGAACTACTATCATCCAACATTTAAACAAAATCTCAAATATCAGAAGGGGTTTTGTGGAAATTTAAGTAATTTTATATATTTGGAATCATGATTCAATTGAAGCTACATCGCCATGGAAAACCTGGAAGCACCGGATGGCCGTTTCGTCCGAGTGTACAACTCCTCAGCAGTGCGCATCCACGATGCTGCCTCGCGACATTCGAACCCAGGACTTATCAATCTCGCGCCAAAGCACTTGATTGACAGACCACTGAGTCGGCATCCAATGATGTTAATGTCTAACTTCAACTGATCCACGAAATTGAGCAAGCGTCCACCAATTGTCTTCAGTGAGTTGATATCTCACAACAGACCTGGTTGAACTCCATCGGTCACTGCTTCTCATTAAAACTCCAGGAAATACCTCATGGAGCCAGTCGCTAGTGAGCACATGATCATTATTAGAAGAGGGTCTCACAATAAGACGAAACGGTCGACCAGTGCTTCCAGGTTATCCATGGTGGTCTAGCTTCAATTGACTCATGATTTCAACTATAAAGAATCTCTTAAAGTTGTAAAATTCCAATTCCCTTATTGTCAATTTGACTAGAGTTAAGAAAGTTTAAAATGAAGGGGGATGATTGTTCTTGATAGGAAATTCAATACAACTGTATGCAAGCCAACATCAAGTTGAGAATCTTAATACGAACATCAAGACAGTTCTGTTATACTGAGTTAAAATTTGGATAATTAATACAAGCATCATCAAACATGTAGAAGTATTTATAAACAGTTGTCTACGCAACATACTCAAAATCCGTTGGTTGGATACCATGATCAGCAAGATTCTACTGTGGTAGAGAACAAACCAACTTTCGTCTGATGAGGAAACTAGGAGAAGACGATGTAGGTGGTGGGTGGGACATTCATTATTATAAGCATCAAACTGGACCAGGAGTCAAGTGTTAACATGAAATCTTGAATGTAAAGGGAGAAGAGGAAGGCCAAAGAACACATTGTGTCGAGAATTGGAAGAAGACATGAAAAGGATAAGTACTAAGTGGGAACAACTGGAATGGATTGTCCAAGACAGATTCAGTTGGATAATGGTGTTGAGTGGCCTATGCTCTTCCACGATGTTTCACAGGAGTAAGTAAATAAATAAGTAATTGGGTTTCGAAGGTTGTTGAGCTTTTATCGAGATCATGAACCGATCAGTGTTAGACCGCTATTGAAAACTTGTAATCACTGAACGGCTATTTCATCCCTGTAAGGAACTCCAGCAGTGCGCGTTCACGATCCACGATAAACAAATATTATTGAATACAGTCTAATGAAAATCTAATTGACAAACATATTGTCTTCTGACATATATGTTATTCTAATCGATTTAATGTTTTTATTAAATTTAGTGATCCGTAACAACTAAGTGAACTGAGGTCATTCACAATGTTTTCATATTCTTTATGTGTACCTTATCTAGGCCTTTTGATTATTTCTCAGTCTATTTAGTAACTTATGTAGTTTATATGGGAGTATAACTTTCAGTAATGGTTTCAACTCAAGTCCTTACCGTTATTATCTTTATGCCCGTTTTATCTGGTTGTTGGTCGTGCTATACCAAACGTGCCCATAATAGAAAGTGCCAGATAACTCAAGCCGCTGAATATATAGACAGTACAATTTATGATTAATAAGTCTTAAAGTGGACGTAAGGATACACTACTACTACTACTACTACTACTACTACTACTACTACTACTACTACTACTACTACTACTACTACTACTACTATTACTACTACTACTACTACTACTAATAATAATAATAATAATAATAATACTCAGTCGGTCAGTCACAATGTAGAACTTCTTACGTACGTACATCAGTTCGAGTTTCCATGACACATTAGCACAGAGATGCATTTAACGATTCAAATCCCATAGTGGTAGACGTAGTAAGAGTATAAGCAGTAACCCGAAAGATTAGGGTTTGAAGATGTTATTCAAGGAGTATAATCCAGTGAAATAAATTTGGAAAGAGAAAAAGGATAGGGACATGAAGAATTCAGAAGATTGGAATTTGGGAGAACACAAAGAATGGATGCACCCTCGCCATTGCAAACGATTTTGAGCCATGTCATTCAAGGTCTCTAACCATCGGTCGTTATCATCTCTCGGATCCCAACCAGGTAGTCTACACCTACCAACATGGCTCAATCCACTTGTCAGTGACTTCATGGATTTATGCCATGTTTTGGTCTGGCCGCCCCTAGCTTTCTTCCAACCTACTCCTACACCATAAAACATTGCACATCGGGGCAGTCAGTGGTTGGGCATACGTAACACGTGTCCCAGCCATTTCAACTGATGAAGTTTCACTACTTCATCAATCAATTTGCCATTCTTACCTAGTACCTGTTCCCTAACAACTGCATTACTACTACTACTAATGATGATAATAATAACAATACACTCCAATCACCAGTACTTTTACTGCATGTCAATTCGCAATGAAACATATTTGTTCCAAGTACTTGGGTCCTCATGTTTGAATATTTAAATACAATGGTAATAAATTATTAATCCTTACAATTATGGTTCTCTATGAACAAGAAAACGACCAAGAGTTCATATGACTTTATATTTGTCCAATATTAACACAAAAAAGCACATTTACATATTGAGTGTTTTTTCTTCACCTCTAAACAGATGACAAGTTTATTCATGTTGTATTTAGAATGTATCTTCCAGTGGCTGTTTTTTTGATAACTCTCTATTTTTACACACACACAAGCGCACACACTAATACAGGGATATAAGAAGGAATATTAATTAACAAAGTCACATATAAGCAAAGATGGACAGTGCAATCCAGGACGCGCGTTTCGTCCTATTTGGGACTCGTCAGTTGGATGTACCTGAATCTCAGATTCGATGTTCACTCCACAACTCGAACCCAGTACCTTTCGCTTCAAACGCCATCGCCTTATCCACTCGGCCACTGAGTCCTGATAGTCACTTGCTTGTGCAATGTGGTGAGGTTTAAATTTACTTAGTATTGTTTGTATGGATCTTCCCATTGATGTTTTTAGGACTGCAACTGGCGATGGTGTTTGAAGCGAAAAGTACTGGTTTCGAGTCCAGGAGTGAACGTCAACTCTGAGATGCAGGTACATCCAACTGACAAGTCCCAAATAGGATGAAACGCGCGTCCTGGATTCCACTAATTGCCATTATCCATCTTTGCTTACCATG
Organism: Schistosoma mansoni; assembly: GCF_000237925.1. Taxonomy (NCBI): domain Eukaryota; kingdom Metazoa; phylum Platyhelminthes; class Trematoda; order Strigeidida; family Schistosomatidae; genus Schistosoma; species Schistosoma mansoni. The sequence goes on along the minus strand of NW_017385989.1, from coordinate 1,197,555 downwards.
CTTGTGAATTAAGGCTATATCGAGTGAATACGCACAGTGTGCACATATGCCAATAAGAGACTGACCAGTTGCAGTCCTTAAACATCAATGGGAAGATTCAAACAAATAATACTAAGTAAATTTCAAAGTCACATATAGTTACAGTCCACTAAATTACACCCTATATTCATCAGTCCTCTCACTCACAAGAACTACTTATCTGGTATTTGTATTCAATTGTAAAGGTTGACAAACTTCACACACTTCACTTCTACCCGACGTTTGTACTGATGATGTCGTTCAGAAGGACAATGAAAGCTCCACGACCATACCATCCAGCTCAGAGAACAAAGCTCCATCAAAATTGAAAAACTTATTCTTGATCACATGTTGAATTATATACTCATATGGTTATCTTTGAGTTTTCTTCCATATAATGACGTGTGTGAATCAACATTGATTGGATAGCACCAAAAAATAAGGCTGTAACAATATTTTAAAGCTAATTGTCATCATCAGTACTTTATTCTCTAGAAATGTATTCTGTTTAGATCGTTATGCAGACAAATGTAATTGAAGAGACCTAAGTGGGACAAAATCCGTGTCATGAATTCCACTACTAGCTATTATGAGAAATAGTTATCCTAATAGAGAATCTAGTAACAATGAATCATAGCCTGGTGATTAAATTGTGAAATAATGGAAAGAAATAATGAGTAGAGATCCTAGATATGATCTTCCTGAGGTTTGACTTCTATTTTCTACGTTGTAGATACTATACTTCTGGCTTACTTCAGCTGGAAACCGGACAATTACTAACTATACAGTACCTGAAATCGTACATTTACTGATGAATGTCAGCCAATAGCAAACCGTTATTACAGATAGTATATTGTATAACACACCAGTGGAGTGTTGCTCTGGTTGTTAGAAGGTCTCGTGACTTCCGAAAAACTTTGGCTTTCATCATGAGGCGTCATAATTATTCCTTCAACTCGGAGGGCAGAGTGTAGCGTTTTTTTAGCGAGCTAGATTTTCGACGGGATGGAGTCGCTAACCCCATGCCCAACCCTCCTCCTGTGTGTGAGCTTGGGACCGGCAGTAACTCTAGAAGAGCTACGGGCGTCGATATCTGAGGGGAAGCACGGAATGCGATGGACATCTCAGAATCAATTAGATGATTTGGACTTCGCAGATCACCTAGCCCTCCTATCTCATACATACGAACAAACACAGACGAAGACAGAAAATGTAGCAGCAGCCTCTGCATCAAATAGGCCTCAACATACACAAAGGAAAAAGCACGATTCTCAAATACAACACGGAGAACACCAACCGAATCACACTTGATGACGAAACTCTAGAAGATGTGGAAACATCCAAGTACCTGGGAAGCATCATCGATGAACGAAGAGGATCTGATGCAGATGTAAGTGCGAGGACTGGCAAAGCAAGGGCAGCATTTCTAAAATTGAAGAACATATGGAAATCAAAATAACTGTCAACTAATTTCAAAGTGAGAATCTTCAATACGAACGTAAAGACAGACAGTTCTACTGTACGGAGATGAAACGGGGAGAACTACTACATTCATCATCAAGAAGGTACAAGTATTTATAAACAGTTGTCTACGCAAAATACTCAACATTCATTGGCCGGATACTATCAGCAACAGCGTTTTATGGGAGAGGACAAACCAACTTCCAGCTGAAGAGGAAATTAGGAAAAGACGTTGGAAGTGGATCGGACATACATTGAGGAAATCATCAAACTGCATCACGAGGCAAGGTGTAACATGGAATGGTGAAGAAAAGCGGAAAAGCGGAAGGCCAATGAACATATTACTTTGGGAAATACAAGCAGATATGAAAAGGATGGATAACAACTGTTAATAACTGGAAAGGATTGCACAAGACAGAGTTGGATGGAGAATGCTGGTGAGCGGCCAATGCTCCTCGATGAGGGGTAACAGGCGTTAGTAAGTAAGTAAGCAAGTAAGTAAGTAAGTAAGTAAGTAAAGTAAGTAAGTAAGTATCATTTGGAAACCGAACAATTTCTAACTATACAGTACCTTAAATCTTACATTTACTGATGAATGTCAATCCATAGCAAACCGTTAGTCCAGATAACCGCCAAACATCAGGGGAATAAAGAAATGAAAAAAATTCTTTTATTTTGATTTCAGTGAAAATTTCTATCATTTCTAGATTTTATTCTTATTGTTAGTCATCATCTATACAGGTTGACTCATTCCTTAATGAACAAACTATATCTGTAGTTATTTATTCTAATGAACAAATCTATTCGTTTTACACCATACATGTGTCACTCTCTCTCTGTATTTGGATATTTAATTTATTATTCAGAATAGAGAACTTATCTCACTTACACCATCATTTCAGGAGAATACTAGAGAGATATAGAAGAGAATATTAGTAATAGATGTACATAAACATACACTTATGTATATACATATATAGATATACACACATACAAACATACATACACACATGCATACATCTATTCATTACTATACTGACTAATAACGAATTAGAGAAAGGGGGTTACCACTATTTGTATTAATAATACCACCACTACTACTACTACTACATAACACCCCCTTATAGTTAAACTATGAATAAAATCAACCAAATCAACCATATTTGTTTCATTGGTCTAGTTGGAAATGTAACAAAGACACTAGAAAAGAAAAAGAAGAAAAAAAAGAAAAAGAGAAAAAAAAGATTTCAGACTCATTTTATCAAGTGAAAAGTTTCATTCATCAAAAAAAAATTTTTTTCCATTTTTCTCTAATTTTTGTTTGTTTGTTCTCTTTATACGATTTAGAATGAGACTGAATTTTTCTTTTTTTTTGTGTTTTTGTTTCGTCTACATATAGACACTATGGTATGGAATAATAAGCATAGTTTGCTAGATATGCAAAATTTCATTTTGTTTCATACAATGTCCATCAACTAGGTCAAAGTAACTGTCTTGATGTGAGAAAAAAATAATGTCCAAGATTTAGGTCGGTTAAGTGACTCGTACACAAATGTCTTAAATAATAATAAGCAAGAAGATGGATAGTGGCTAGTAGTAGAATCCAGGATGTGCGTTTCGTCCTATTTGGGACTCGTCAACTGGATGTACCTGTGTAAAGTGAATTTAAACTTCACTACATTGCACAAGCAAGTAGTTATTAGGACTCAGTAGCTGAGTGGATAACGTAATGGAGTTTGAAGCGAAAGATACTGGATTCGAAACCCAGAGTGAACATCAACTCTGAGATTCAGGTACATTCAACTGACGAGTCCGAAATTGGATGAAACGCGCGTCCTGTATTCTACTGCTAGCCACTATCCATCTTTGTTTATAATGCTTGTGAATTAAGCTATATCGTGGCAATACGCACAGTATGCACATATGCCAATAAGAGACTGATTAATTGCAGTCCTAAACATCAATGGGAAGATTCAAACCATTAATACCATGTGATTTTACTGTTAAATAATAGTCATTATCGTTGACTCATTTAATCAATAGTAAGAATTCAATGTAAAATGATATTTTCGTCACTAGGTTCTCTCATTCAACGTATCAGCAACCAAATACTTACACTATGTTCCTTGTATATGACTCTAATAATTTATTATATGAGTCGAGAAACAAAACTGTGGCTGGAACCGACTTGATCTTGATTTTTGAACTTTCTTAAAATATTTATTTTAGATGATCAGTCCTAATTGACAGAAACTTATATACTTACTCCTGTTATTCGTCGTGGATGATCATAGGCTACCTACTAGGTGAAAGAAAAGATAAGATATATTAGTTCTAAAATCATCATGTTTGATCATTTCTTTACTTACAGTAGTATAGCGGAAATATATTAAGAAGTATCAATCTCTTTTCATATGACAAGTCAGAGAAACCTTTCATCATTGTACATACCTCTTGAACTCATCCTAATATTCGAAATGTGATCTCGTATAAATTAGGTATACTATTCTGAACATATCTCCATTTAACTTTTGGTATGCATTGATAGTTACTGACAACATCTGTAAGATTTCGCCAGAAGATGCCTTTCGGCTATCTATGGTAGTGGAGTCTCTTATTACTTCAACTTCTAAATACTTATAACTAATAACTTTATACACACGCATTTAGTTTTTTGTGTAACGATGGATGTCGTCAAAGCAACCAAATGACCCTATTAGAATTTCACTAAAAATTTAGTTTACTTCAAGGTTCTAGGGTTCGAATTCTGTCAGACTGGTTTTTTTTGGATGGGGGAAATTGAGGGGTTCTATCTAAACTAAGACAACATAGGTGTCTATTACTTCGTCATTTCTTAATGATTTCCTCAAATAATTCCAATTCATGATGAAAACTATCCTGTACCAAATGGTGAATAAGAAATTAGGGATAGTTTATACATGAATTCACCACTTAATTATTTAACATGGATTTTACAACATGAGTAACATATTTAGAGTTTAAGGAGAAAGGTGTATTATTATAAAATAAAGTTGTCACTAGGAAGAACCAATTTACATCATTGGTGCAGGTCAATCATATCTAGAGTTAAGTTGGTTTCTCATTTTAACATTGTTTAATGATCATGGTATAATTTTATGAATTAGTTTCAAAAAAATGGATTAAATGAAAGTATAGTTCGAACAGGAGTATGTAGTATGCACTCACCTACATGGCTCAGCCCAACAGTCTATGACTTGATGGTTTTATTTTTATGTCTTGGTTTAGCCATCTCTACCGTCCTTCGAACTTACTCCTGAACCAAACTTTATGAAGTATTTGAACATACGCAATATATGTCCCAGCTACATCAGTCGATAAATATTGATATTCTCATCAACTAAATTGTCATCTTTACTTAGTACTCTACGCTTAACCTCAACAACGTACACTTTGCGGTTCCCAAATATGCGATGGATGCTTCAAATACACCAATGGTCCAATAATAATAACCTAAGAATGGCCACGCATCACACTCATAAAGTATGATAGGGAGAAACGTTGAACAGTATCTCACCCTTCGATTGTCAAGCAGGAACCTCTCCTATGTCATAAGTGATCTGAGTTGGTGGAGTCAATGGGCTCTCTGAAGCTGAACCGAGGTTTGTTCAGTAACCAATACACCAAGGCTGATGAAACTTTCAGGTTAATTGAAACAGTTAATACACTTAACTTTTTCAATCGATATAATCTGTTCAGGAGTTAATCCAGACCAATGCTTAAACAGAATTTTACATTTGGGGAAGATAGTTGCATCCAAAACGTATTTACATTGTTTCTCAAGGAGATCAAAAGATTCTTGATTTCGTCAGCCTATCTTAAGTCCTTGAGTTAACCTCCTGGTAAGAAATCAAACCCCAGAAAGTCAGGTTAACAAAGTGTTATTTCCATGAGGAAATTTGCCACAAAATTAAGTGAAAATGGGTTTTCAATACATATTTCCTTGATGAGTCGGGAATTTGTAAACATATTGCCGCTGTCTTTTTTTTATCTCTTTGGCTTTCGTTGCCCAATACTAATCACGATCATTGATCAGGCTTCTTGTCAGTCTAACTTTAAGTTGACTTTACTCTTTATTGTGTTCGTTGCCTGATGGAATGAGATTCAGTAGATGCCACCGCAATGTGTTGATGTATTTTAACCTCTTGATTATAGTCACCTATAGATTTCACTGCTATTTTTACAGATGTTTGGATATCATACCAACTTACAAAGAGATGAACATCACTTTGATGACTGATGAACTACTTTTCTGATTGATACTGAAATATACTTATGACTCTTTCGTTGTTGAGCTGATCTCCAAGACATCTTCCTGGTGTTACATTTCTGAATTCAGTAAGACTCAGACAAACAAGTGCATGACCAAAGTCTGAGCATATAATCTAGAATGAACAACTGACTTCTATCGAACCCTTCCAAAGATGATCAATGACAATGAGGTCTATTCGAATCCATCGTGAGATCAATTTGAGGAGCCACTATGACAAACGATGTCTCTATTAATGCTTAAAGATAATGTTTTCTAGAAAAATAACTATTATTTAAGTGAAGCTCCAGTAGCCGGTCACCGTTATCTTTTAACTGAGTTTCTACATCACAAGACCCACCGAAAATTCTTTCAATTTGGTTTAGATTATGTACTTAAACAATTACAACCACCTACTAATATAACTACATGTAAGAGTTCGGCTTTTTGGAAAAGAGTGGATGTTTTCTGCAGAATTCATCTTTTATTTCAGCCGAGCTGAAGTTAGTAGTGACAAAGGCAGATGCAGCGAAGGAATTACATATTTACCAAAGATTCTGATTTCTTGATTGTCTCTAGTCAGATAGTTAAGATGCGCCTGTCTACCGCATTACTGTTCATAAGATCCAATTTTTGCCTTTGAAGTTAATGTTATACTTACGTGAATGAAGTCATGAGAAAAAGCAGGCAAGATCTCAAATATACATAGAGTAAAACACATAAATCTTGTATACTGAATGGGTTAAAGCATTCGGACGACCACAATTGGATCCTGTATCTTAATTAAGGAAGCAATGTATACATCGAAATTGGGAGATTTCAGAGACCTATAAAACAACCATGTCATCATATTTGGCTTAAATTAGGAACATTGGAAACTAAAGCATATGATTTACAGGGCCATAAATAAGAGCAGAAAAATAAGATCTCATGCATTTGGATCAAAAGAATTGATGGTTGACTAATCATAAAAGAAGGTTCATAAGAGTGAATGAATTAATATCTAGAAGTGAAAAAGCGATCCCATTACATTCAAAATGATCTTCAAATCAACGAAATCAATTCATAGTCCCCCAAATGCCCTGGTACGGCCGAGAGTAGGGAGAGTCCGCTCTCCCTCTCCAAATGTTCTCACATGGCCACGCTTATACAGCCTCTGACGGGGAAGTCCTACTAACTGCCTTCTCGTGGCGGGGATGTTGTTCACAAAAGTGAGAGGACGAAAAGCGAATGTCCGGCTCACTAACCGGGTTGGTGGACACGGAAAGTCCACCTAGGGGAGTTGGAAAACCTTGATTCCAAACCAATGGTGCACATGAGCTCGAGTATCCTGATGGAACGAATGGCATATGAATCAATCGTTGGTCACCGACTACCATGGGACTGCATCTCCTCATGATGCTCCACTGCCTTGTGGATCAGATATTTAGGTCGAATGCTCCGGGTGTGTCCCCCTAAGAAAACCACCTACTTCATTTTGGGCACCCGAGCAGTATCACAATCCTTACACCAATCAAATGAGGTTTATGTGGCGCATATGTATCTGGTACCCCCTTGTACCAATATTTATGTGTATAAATAAATAAATAAAATAAAATTCATATGTGGCAACTTAATCTAGAAACAATAAGGGTTATTTAGTACAAACATGATGAAAATATCATTGAAAACAAATTAAACAACCGTTCAAGAGATAGTTTATTACCAATCGCAAACTCAAAGACATATTCAAGGCATCTGGAAATAAAAGGAAAGTATATTGCACGTAAATTAGAGACTTGTTGGTAGCTGACCAGATAACAATCATATATTCTGCACATTTTCTAATGATCACAGATTATTTCCGATCAATACAAACATCCCCCACAACAACCAAACACGGTGTGCTAATATGGTGGCTGGAGGTGGTCAACAGGAAATCCTGGACCCGGGTTTCTTGCTACTTGGCACTCGTCAGCAAGGTATACCTGTAATCTTGAGGGAACTGATGCTCTCTGGCGGATTCGATCCGTGTCACTCAGCTTCACAGTCAGAGACATTACCACTGAGCTATTCGGGCCACCTAGACTGGTGGCCACATTGCAACTTGATCGATAGCATTCGATCAGCACTAAGAAGGACTTGACATGCATGACATTGATCACCACCCAGTGATCAATCAATTGTGACGATGTGCTAATGCGCATTCTTCCTTTACATCCTCAGCATCGACTCGAATAAATCATGTTGCGATGACACAAAAGTATAAACTATTACCAATCACGATGGAATCCTAAAATTACTCTGTTACATCACGAAATCATCGTGTCTAATTAGAGGTCAGTTAATTAATCGAACTGAAAGGATCGATTTAAGAAATGACGTTCTCTCACCATTCACTGCGGGTCTGTTATCGGTCCATTACAAACTGTAGAATGAAGTCGGTTGTATTCACAAGATGGAGTAAATTCAACAAGGAAACTTATTGATGACTTCATGAAACATCCGGATCAAAAGTAATGGTTCTCTATGACCAATATAGAATCCTTAGTGCCTGATGACCTAATCTGGTCGATTATGTGTAAAACACAATGACCTACATAAAGACAAAACGAGCTATTTGAAAGGTGAATGCTGACTACACATGAGTTTGTAGTGACCTACATTTATGACGAGAACGCCATTGGTATAATGGAAATATTTATTATTATAACCAATTGTACAAGTGGTTATTTTACAGCACTTGTTTATTTAAGTGTGACAAACAAATACTTTCTTTCGTTGCCTGAGATCTTGCACGAACTCACTAACGCTTGGTAGTTCCGCTTGTAAACTTTGACACGTCTCGGTATTCTTTCAATACCACGAGATCGACAACAAACACATCCTATTTTGACTGTCAACAGCATTCTGTTAATTGTCTCACGGAGGGATCCAACTCGATATTTGGCACGTAATCTCCCTCTAGCGGTGATCATAGTCAATCGCGATTCGACGTCAAATTCAAGTTCACAAATATTTATTATTCCATTTTGAAATCCTTTCACCTTCCATGTAAACGAGACTAATATCTACCAGTAAATTAGTATAAACACATAGCATTATAGATTCAGTCTAACCAAAGTACTGACTGAGACAAAGAAAGTAAACAGAAAACCACTAATGGTGAAGACTACACGATGCAAAACAGATTCATAGCCTTATTCAACGTGGAAGAATGTCGAAGAATTACTGACAAACTTTGCATGATTTGATAAACCGTTTAACACTGAAAACGAATGGTGCTCAGTTAACGAAAGCTTTCGAACTCTTATGTGAAAGATAAACAAAAATGACATACACATAGTTCCATTTATCATTCTAAAAGGAGAAAGAATAAAGATTCTAGCAGAATAGCATGAATTCATTTCATTGCATTAGTTCATATCAGATGCTTAGAACCTGTGATATTTAAAAGCATAATTATAAAATGGGTTTAGATCACCTACATGATTGAGGGTAGTCGAGATTCACGTTGAAGACACATTAGTATAGTATAGCAAAGGTGTAGATAAATTTAATAGACTGAATTGAGAGGCCAAATCCAACTCACACGTCCTCGTCGTGCCTCCTGGATAATGGCGAACATCCCATGTACTAACGTGAGCGGTAATGTAGGTAGTGGAAGAAACGGCCGTACAGTGCTTCCAGGTATTCTATGGTGGTCTAGCTTCAATTGACTCATGATCTCAACCATGAAAATACTGAAATCTCCACAAAACCCCTTCTGAATATATTTTGGCACAATATAGAATTCTCACCACGAGGTATTTCAACAAGTCTCTTTTACAAAAACAAAAAAAGATCAGAATCTGTACAACTTTACAATTTCAGACATATTTAAGAATACAGGTTATTGACTAAGTTAACTCTAACAACCCGTTCGTCACAGAGTATATTTGCTAGATCAGGAATTGTACAATTTTTATACCTTTGCTTGAGTGCATGGATTTCTTTGTATTGACTCGTTCTACCAGAAGATAATCAAGGAGAAATATATGAATGAAGGAGACGGTTAGTATCTGATAAGATAACACCTGTCAGCAGTTTGCGTGACTTTAGATGTCTATACACAACAATACTAATAATGACTTGAAAAGATTCACCACACATCTTGTTAACTGCTTTCAGCACTCTCCGCAGTACAGCAAAGTCTTTTCTCAAAAGCCCGGAAAAGAATAATTAGTGATATTCAGAAATCGACAAATTGTAAGAGTAAATTTCGATTAATCCATAAAACATGCAGCCTGTTTATGTAGTAGGTCAGATGGAAAACTTTCTTCGATAACAATAAAACATGAGAAAACCAAGAGAGATCAGAGGAAAAGGTAACACCAAGATAATCGACCTTCGACACTGTTTATCAATGAGTCTCCAATGGCACAAGTATTATGGGATCCCGACATGGTGTTTAGATATTGTTCATGTTTCAGGCTGAAGTTAACAGCTTGACATTCATATGTGTTAAGTATGAGACCATTAACAACAGACCACTATTCAATACGAGACAAAGTCTCATTTATTTCTATGGGATATAAAGAGGTAGAAATTGGCATACATATAGTGAGATCGTCCGCATATTTCACAAAAGTGTTTTCTGTAGAAGATGGAAGATCATGCAGTAAAAAAGAGAAAAGGAGAGGTGAAAGAACAGCTCCGTGTGGCACACCTTCATGAGGCAGTGGAGACGTTGAACACTTCCCTTCAAACACAATGTACTGTCGCCTTTCAGAGAGGTAGGTACACAGCCAGTTGGTAAACCAGCTGTCAGTGTCAACGCTAATAAACTTGTTAAATCAACTCAAAGATTATTTCTATTATGTGCTGATATTAGTTGAAGTTGATAAGTCATATCTCGAATTAACTGAAAATTAAACGGGAACATTAAGATTTTCGACTTAGTGATCACCATGGTTGATAATTCATGAATTGAATGTTGCTGACAGTAAGACATCCTATGTTTATCTCAATATAAGAAACAAAAACGAAATAATTAACTACGTCTCGGTATTCTTTCAATACCACGAGATCGACAACAAACACATCCTATTTTGACTGTCAACAGCATTCTGGTCATTGGCCAATAGATGGATACAGCTTGATATCTGCACGTATTCTCCCTCTAGCGGTGATCATAGTCAATCGCGATTCGACGTCAAATTCAAGTTCACAAATATTTATTATTCCATTTTGAAATCCTTTCACCTTCCATGTAAACGAGACTAATATCTACCAGTAAATTAGTATAAACACATAGCATTATAGATTCAGTCTAACCAAAGTACTGACTGAGACAAAGAAAGTAAACAGAAAACCACTAATGGTGAAGACTACACGATGCAAAACAGATTCATAGCCTTATTCAACGTGGAAGAATGTCGAAGAATTACTGACAAACTTTGCATGATTTGATAAACCGTTTAACACTGAAAACGAATGGTGCTCAGTTAACGAAAGCTTTCGAACTCTTATGTGAAAGATAAACAAAAATGACATACACATAGTTCCATTTATCATTCTAAAAGGAGAAAGAATAAAGATTCTAGCAGAATAGCATGAATTCATTTCATTGCATTAGTTCATATCAGATGCTTAGAACCTGTGATATTTAAAAGCATAATTATAAAATGGGTTTAGATCACCTACATGATTGAGGGTAGTCGAGATTCACGTTGAAGACACATTAGTATAGTATAGCAAAGGTGTAGATAAATTTAATAGACTGAATTGAGAGGCCAAATCCAACTCACACGTCCTCGTCGTGCCTCCTGGATAATGGCGAACATCCCATGTACTAACGTGAGCGGTAATGTAGGTAGTGGAGATTAGCCTAATCACCCACTCTACCAATACCAGAAAACAATTATGAATGCTTCAAAGAGTCATTGGAAAACTAGTGAGGGTTCAAAAGAGTGGTAAAAATGAGTCCGCCCAAAAACTGAAAAACAGCGAATGTGAGTGTTATGTAATGGTTCTGCGTAAGAAGTGCAAAAACAGCTATCCCACCCTGGTAGTTGTGCCGTGCTTCGATGTAGCACTCTTCTACAGAAAGGCCTAATAGGCTTCACCATTCCTATGGATGTAAGGGGAAATAGACTGGATAAAATATTGTAAATATATATCTTAAGTAAAAGAAACTCCACAACATTGATTGCGACAACAGTTCAAACGGTCAGAAACAAGTGATTATATAATGAGTAAACGGTGATGGGAATAAAATGAGCGAAGCTCAGTTAATAAAATAAGATTACTAATCTGGAATATAGTTGAGATAAAAACTCAATGATACAATAAAAGCAAAAAAGAGTTAAAAAGGTTTTGAACATACAAATCAGGTTCGTGACGCCTAATAGCAATGGCTTCAGAAAACGTCAGAAGAATGGAGTTTGACTGTTTACTAATCAACATGAAATGTTGCAAGGTATCGACATGATGTTCTGTATCCAACTGATGTTTGATAATTGCACTGTTGAGAGCCGTTCATTCTCTTGTTCTAGGGCTTTCTGGAACATACTAAAAAAACCTGAGATATGGCCTTCTTTCTATTCGGCCAATGTAACTGCACTGGCAAGTACACAGAAATTCATAAATACAGTTGGTGGTAACATGAAAGGGGTGCCTGTCAGTATTCGATTGGGTTATTGAACATGTTTTATACAGAATGAATAGCTCGACTGTCGGGTAAGTTCTGAATAGTGCAGTTTCAAGAGTCTTGCTAACTGTCCTTGCGATGTCATCACCAAATGCTTTTAAATATCACAGGGTGTAAGCAGCTGATGAAAGCCAACGAACTGAAATGAATTCATGCTATTGTGTTAGAATCTTCGCTCTTGCTCTCTTCGAATAAAAATTAGCCAACAAACAAAACAAAAGCAATTAGAAAACCCAAAACTCAGACATAGAGAGATTAAAAGAACCACAAACAGATAACACTCAAATCATCACTGAACCTCACACGCAACACATTCTCATCGAAAAGGATCACAATTTCATCATCGAACAAAAATCATCCAACCTCACTTTCACAGAATCCATAACAATCTAAAATGTAAAACAACAAAGGTTACAATGAAACAGACAAGTAGTTAACTCAAAACAACTCACATCAATTCTACTCAGTTGACAAGTCGTATCACCAGCAAGGTAGTAGGGTGTACGGCTGTTAACCAGTACAACTAACCAGTATGTCAGAATAATGCAGCATTCCATCTCAACACATCAATATCCATTCTCCCCACATTAAACAATCACATACCAGTGAAACAAAATCTGAACACACTGGATAGTCGACTGGACAACATGTGTTCACAGCAGCAGCAGCAGCAGTCGTACATCTAACTACCTCACTGACAGTGATACGATTACACTTACGAGATATATAAGCATACACAAGTAGAGCGAAACTGTACAAATGAGAGAGGGAAACTGAAATACTTTCTTGTCATCACTCACGTCCAACACAAAACACCTAAAAATAAATAGAAACACATATCTGTTAATCAACAATAACACAATTCCAACAACAGTGTTGAAACAACTTCAAAACAGATCAAGATTACCCAACATATCACTGTCAACATACCTTAATAAATGATCCAATCTCACATTGTGCACACGCCTAACAACAACAACGATCATGAAATGATCATCGGTTTGCAAACATTTCCAACATACCTAAAACAAAGCCTACAAAATCACTGATGTTCGTTCACATACAACCAGTAGACAATCAGTTGAATTATCGATTGAGTTGTCAGAGATGAAGTTTCAGTGACCACTCGATAGGCACGCATTGATACCAGCGAAGAAGCAACAATGAATAGAGTGCGAAACTCATTGGAATAACAAACGATTCACATTCCGGGTTCTATTTGACAACAGGTCATTTCCACACTGGTCAATATAACAAAGATCTCATTCAATCAGTGAATGCAATGAAATTGTGATATCTTTACAAGTAATTTACAAATCAAGCGATAAGTTAAGCATCCATTCAAATAGCTTGATTGCACAAACGATCATCAATGCTCTTGTAGAAACGAACGAACTGGTTTTGACTATGTAATATTGAGGAGTGAATTAGTTGAGGTTGATTTCAGGCGATCCCATTCTCAAATCATAACACAATTCCGAAAATTTCGCATCCATCATGATGTTTTGCAAAACTACAACAAAACACATTGAGTCTCACCTTTCAATTCAACAAATACAATCACTCCTTCATGGTTAAAGTACAACCACTTACCATTCAATGAGGCAGTTTCCTTCTCACCCACGATCGTGTGAACAACATCAATCTTTTTGAAAATTCAACGCCAAATATTCAGTCATTACTGATGTATACTGCATTGATAAATGCTAATTGCTCGCACCCATTTCCTCACCAAACACAATGCATCACATGGGAAATTTGAAGATACATAAAGGACATTGGTAGTAGAAGTAATAACAGTCGTAATGGTACACCAATACGTCGATAAATATCTAGAAGATAAACCATTACAATGATATGATTAGTAATCATTGACCTTGGATCAATTAAAACATTCTCAATAACACTTTATACATCGTTGTCAACACATCGGAAATGCTTGCTTGCTTGCATCCATCTCCTCTTCCCACAATAATTTTCATGGTATTATTCAAAGATGATTTGGAACTGTAGTGTGTGTGGTTGTAGTTTCAATACTCTTTGTTTGGTCACAGTTTGAATTGGATAATTTTGAATTTGACGCAAGATTTGAACACTCATATGTGTGTATGACAAAAGAAATTGAGAGGTAACCTACACTATGGTGTAGATCATCATTATTAGGGAATAATGATGAACTAACTCTCTTCTCTCTATATTTATCAATAACAGTAGTAGTAGTAGTATAGTGTAGAGAACAACTTATAATCTGAATTAGATTGATTGACCAATAGGAAGATAGGTTTAAATTTCCTTGACGCTGTTACCGCTGAATGGGCAAAAAAAATAGATTAACCATTTAGAACATTCATACATTGTCAAGTTACACATCTAGGAAGTATATGGATGATTCGTTATATGTTCTGTTCCATTCATCTCTTTTCTCCCAATTATATTTGCACACCAATCTGTGTTGACTAAACAAATACAAATTGTCTATAGTTTTGATTGTTTCAACTCATTTTGGATCATATCACATGTGGAATCATCACATTAATTTGATGAAAATGCATATAACCCTAAATAGAACAAAACATCAGACTGCTAGTTGTGATTTACAAATGAAATTGCGTCAGATTTCGAAATTGACTAACCTTTCTGGAATTTAGTCAGGGAGTTTTATTTCAAAGTGAATGACGGAACACTAGAACTCCTATGACCTGTGTGTAGTCAACATAGATTGGTGTGCAAATATAATTGGGAGAAA
>NW_017385989.1:1149508-1182172 GCF_000237925.1 Schistosoma mansoni | reverse complement strand
TGTAGGTGATCTAAACCCATTTTATAATTATGCTTTTAAATATCACAGGTTCTAAGCATCTGATATGAACTAATGCAATGAAATGAATTCATGCTATTCTGCTAGAATCTTTATTCTTTCTCCTTTTAGAATGATAAATGGAACTATGTGTATGTCATTTTTGTTTATCTTTCACATAAGAGTTCGAAAGCTTTCGTTAACTGAGCACCATTCGTTTTCAGTGTTAAACGGTTTATCAAATCATGCAAAGTTTGTCAGTAATTCTTCGACATTCTTCCATGTTGAATAAGGCTATAAATCTGTTTTGCATCGTGTAGTCTTCACCGTTAATGCTTTATTGTTTACTTTCTTTGTCTCAGTCAGTACTTTGGTTAGACTGAATCTATAATGCTATGTGTTTATACTAATTTACTGGTAGATATTAGTCTCGTTTACATGGGAGATAAAAGGATTTCATAATGTAATAATAAATATTTATGAAATTTAATTTTACGTCTAATAGCGATTGACTATGATCACCGCTAGAGGGAGAATACGTGCAGATATCAAGCTGTATCCATCTATTGGCCAATGACCAGAATGCTGTTGACAGTCAAAATAGGATGTGTTTGTTGTCGATCTCGTGGTATTGAAAGAATACCGAGACGTAGTTAATTATTTCGTTTTTGTTTCTTATATTGAGATAAACATAGGATGTCTTACTGTCAGCAACATTCAATTCATGAATTATCAACCATGGTGATCACTAAGTCGAAAATCTTAATGTTCCCGTTTAATTTTCAGTTAATTCGAGATATGACTTATCAACTTCAACTAATATCAGCACATAATAGAAATAATCTTTGAGTTGATTTAACAAGTTTATTAGCGTTGACACTGACAGCTGGTTTACCAACTGGCTGTGTACCTACCTCTCTGAAAGGCGACAGTACATTGTGTTTGAAGGGAAGTGTTCAACGTCTCCACTGCCTCATGAAGGTGTGCCACACGGAGCTGTTCTTTCACCTCTCCTTTTCTCTTTTTTACTGCATGATCTTCCATCTTCTACAGAAAACACTTTTGTGAAATATGCGGACGATCTCACTATATGTATGCCAATTTCTACCTCTTTATATCCCATAGAAATAAATGAGACTTTGTCTCGTATTGAATAGTGGTCTGTTGTTAATGGTCTCATACTTAACACATATGAATGTCAAGCTGTTAACTTCAGCCTGAAACATGAACAATATCTAAACACCATGTCGGGATCCCATAATACTTGTGCCATTGGAGACTCATTGATAAACAGTGTCGAAGGTCGATTATCTTGGTGTTACCTTTTCCTCTGATCTCTCTTGGTTTTCTCATGTTTTATTGTTATCGAAGAAAGTTTTCCATCTGACCTACTACATAAACAGGCTGCATGTTTTATGGATTAATCGAAATTTACTCTTACAATTTGTCGATTTCTGAATATCACTAATTATTCTTTTCCGGGCTTTTGAGAAAAGACTTTGCTGTACTGCGGAGAGTGCTGAAAGCAGTTAACAAGATGTGTGGTGAATCTTTTCAAGTCATTATTAGTATTGTTGTGTATAGACATCTAAAGTCACGCAAACTGCTGACAGGTGTTATCTTATCAGATACTAACCGTCTCCTTCATTCATATATTTCTCCTTGATTATCTTCTGGTAGAACGAGTCAATACAAAGAAATCCATGCACTCAAGCAAAGGTATAAAAATTGTACAATTCCTGATCTAGCAAATATACTCTGTGACGAACGGGTTGTTAGAGTTAACTTAGTCAATAACCTGTATTCTTAAATATGTCTAAAATTGTAAAGTTGTACAGATTCTGATCTTTTTTTGTTTTTGTAAAAGAGACTTGTTGAAATACCTCGTGGTGAGAATTCTATATTGTGCCAAAATATATTCAGAAGGGGTTTTGTGGAGATTTCAGTATTTTCATGGTTGAGATCATGAGTCAATTGAAGCTAGACCACCATAGAATACCTGGAAGCACTGTACGGCCGTTTCTTCCTATCGTGAAACTTCTCAGTAGTGCGCATCCACGATTCCGCCTCGCGAGCGAGATTCGAACCCAGGACCTACCAGTCTCACGCCAGAGCACTTAACCGATAGACCACTGAGCCAGCCGGCATCCAACGGTGTTAATGTCCAACTTCAACCAATCCACGAAGTTTGAGAAATCGTTCACCAATTGTCTTCAGTGAGTTGTTATCTCACAACAGTTGAAGTTAGACATTAACACCGTTGGATGCCGGCTCAGTGGTCTGTCGGTTAAGTGCTGCGGCGTGAGACTGATAGGTTTTGAGTTCGAATCTCGCCCGCGAGGCGGGATCGTGGATGCACACTGCTGTGGAGTCCCACAATAGGACGAAACGGCTGTCCAGTGCTTCCAGGTTTTCGATGGTGGTCTAGCTTCAATTGACTTACGGTTTCAATTACCAAAATATAATATTGAATGAAGCCATCAATAATAATAACAATAATAATAATAATGACGACTGTTTCTTGCAACTATGTTCAGTTAACCGTCTATTCCTAGTAAGCACCAACATTAAGCATAGGTAAACATATCGTCTGACATGGTGACCCCAACTACTCGACTCAACGATGGACTCAAACGGACCATATTACCATCAGCTATCGTTGGAGAGGCTCAGCTATAGACTGTCGCTCATTCTGGAGCACATTTTCAGACTCAGATCATACTTTAATTTGAGCACCTATTTGTCTGAATCTTACTGGACGTAGAAAAGCTCAGTGAGAAAACTCTCTAGAGTTTAGTCTAGTGATGAAAAAGTTAAGAATTTAATCTAGGAACAATTAAAGATGGATTAAGTCAATTAGGAAAGTAATATCCATCTAGAAATACTTACTTACTTGCTTAAACCTGATACCCCTCGTGAAGAAGCATAGGCCACCTACCATCATTCTCCATCCACCTCTGTCTTGGCCAAACATATCCAGTTGTTTCCAGTTGCTAGTCATCCTCTCCATGTCTGCTTCCAATTACCCCAGGATAGTTTGGCATGATATCCAAAATGTTGTGGAAACGATAACGATATTTAATAGTAACTTAAATCAAGATGTTAAGAAAAATAACTCGATTTTAGCGGCATCCACTGAACTGACATATGCTCAGGAAATCATCCCGTCTGGCTTAAAACACGATGAGGAACGAGTGAAGCTGAACTGTAGAATGATAAAATGCCTACGAATAGATATTGGGCAGTGGTGGAGAGCGAGAGCAGAAGAAATAGAAAAAGCAGTGACGATAGATCACAGTAGACAAATATTCAAACTTGTGAAGGAAACGGATGTTCAAAGTCCTGCTATTAGTGAGAATATCTCGAAAGAAGACAGGAATGTTATTCATTCTTAATCCAGTTGGTTGAAGAGATTAACAGAACATTAAGGAACGTTACAACTGGTCCGCAGTCACACTTCGCTTACCTACTATCGCCAAGAAAGCTGAGTGGCGAACTGATGTAAGTCCTCCAACTCTCAGTGAGTTTGCAATGAATATAAGTAATCTATAGCGAGATAGAGCAGAAGGGCACGATGGACTAAGTGCTGAGATTTTCAAGGATGGTAGTCCAGTTTTAGTATTCGGATTAACTGAAATTCATCCAACCCTGTCCCAGCCAATCCTCTCCAGTTCTTGCCAGTTAACATTCATCCTTTTCATATCTGCTTGTATTTCCTGGCGTAATGTGTTCTTTGGCCTTCCTCTTTTTCGCCTCCCTTGACCATTTCAAGTTGGGGCTTGCCTCAAGACTTCCTCAATGTATGTCCTATCCACTTCTAACGTCTTTTCGTAATTTCCTCTTCATCTGGAAACTGGTTTGTTCTCTCCCACAGAAGGCTGATGCTGATGGTATACGGTCAGTGAGTGTGAAGCATTTTGCGTAAACAACTGTTTATAAATACTCGTACATTCTTGACGATGGTTGTCGTAGTTCTCCAAGTTCAAGCTGCATACAGTAGAACTGTCTTGATATTCGTATTGTAGATGGTGACTTTGAAATTAGTTGACAGTTATTTTGAGTTTCATATGTTCTTTCATTATAGGAATTCTGCCCTTGCTTTGTCAATCCTTGCCTTCACATCATCATGTTCTTCTTGTTCATCAATGATGCTGACCGTATCATGTACTGAATATTTCCATCTGTTCTAGAGTTTCTCCATCAAGTGTGATTGATTAGGTTGGTGCTCTCTATATTATATTTGAGGATGTTGCCTTTTCCATTGTGCATGTTGAGATCTACTGATGAAGAGGCTGCTGCTACACTAGTTGTCTTCATTTGTATGTAAGGGATAGAAGAGCTAGGTGATCTGCGAAGTCGAAATCGTTTATTTACATGCAAGCTGTTAATTGTGTTCCGTGCTTGCACTCAGATGTCGAGGCCTTCATAATTCAGCCAACCACCAAAAGAAAGAGAAATAGGGAGAGTGAGCAGACTTGTGTGACTCCGGTCTTCACTTTGAATGCTTCTGTCAGCTGTCCTCCATGCACGATTTTGCACTGTGGTCCGTCGTATGAGTTCCGTATGATACCCACTACGATTTCTGTTACTCACTCCAAAGTGTCGAAGGTGGTTCCATGAGGTTCTCCTATCCACGCTGTCAAATAATTTCTCATAGTCAAGGAATTCGATATATAGTGAAAAGTCCCATTCTATTGATTGTTCAACGATGATCTGTACTATATCTCCCTGCTAGTTTCTTCGTTGTATCATATAGTTGTTTCATATTCCCGTCTCTTGCAGCTTTTTCTACCGTCGTTGCTAGTTATCCCATGTATTTCTGCTTATCAGCTTTAATGCTTTTCTTCACTTCCCTGTTTGCTTCTGCGTATTCACTTTCTACCTTGAATTTCTCTGCTCTTGTTCGACTGTTGTTAATTGCTAGTTTCTTATTCTTCCTTTCTTCAATCTTGTCCAGGGTTCCCATAGAGATCCATTCCTTATGATGATGCATCTTAGGACCCAGAACCTCCTGACACGTTGAAGTTAGTGCTTCTTTTATCCCTTTCCAGTTGTCCTCCAAAGTAGTTTCTTGTTCTTTCAGTAGATCCTGTATAGCTTGGAACCTGTTGTTGAGAGTTATCTTGAATTCGTGGAGCTTGTCAGTATCTCGAAGGAAGGCTGTATTGAACCTTTGTAGTGCTGTTTGTCCAGTTGTCCAGTCTTTCTTTAGCTTCAGTCTCATCTTGGCCACAACCAGGAAGATGGTGATCTGAATCTATGTCAGCTCCTCTCCGGGTTCTCACATCTTCCATTGATCTACGGAATTTTTTGTTGATACAAATATGATCTATCTGGTTCTCTGTGTTGTGGTCCGGTGAGATCCATGTAGCTTTGTGTATGCGTTTGTGTGGAAATATTGTGTCACCTATAACCAATTTGTTGAATGCACATAGATTTGCAAATCTCTCTTCATTTTCACTTCTCTCTCCTAGTCCATGTCGTCCAATTATATCTTCATATCCTGTGTTATCCTTTCCGACTTTAGCATTTAGATCTCCCATCAGGATGGTGAGGTCCTTTCGTGAGCACTTCTCTATAATTGATTGCAGCCTTTCATAGAACTGATCTTTGTCATCGTCGTTGCTATCATTGGTGGGTGCATAACATTGGATAACGTTCATTGTGATCCCTTGCTTCTTTGTTTTGAATGATGCTTTGATTATCCTGGGTCCATGAGATTCCCATCCTACAAGTGCATTTCGTGCTTCTCTGGACAGCATTAGAGCAACTCTCTGAGTGTGTGGAAGATTTTCTCCTGTGACCGGAGTACAGCAGCATCTCTCCTGTACCTAGCCTTTGTTGTCCAGTTTGTGTCTAATGGGTTTCGCTGATTCTGAGTACTGCCAAGTTGTATCTCCTCATTTCCATTGCTATTTGACTGGTCTTTCCTGTCTCCCACATTGTCCGGACGTTACATGTACCTATAAAGAGTGTTGCTCTGGTTGTTAGAAGGTGCATCGGTCTCGTGACTTCCGAAGAATTTCGGCTTTCATCATTAGGCATCATAATTATTCCTTCAACTTGGAGGGCAGAGTTTAAATGGTTTGAATTATTTTTTCTGGTTAGCGTTTTTTAGTGAGTTAGTTTTCTACGGGATGGGGTCGCTAACCCCATGCCCAACCCTCCTACTTTACCCGGGATTGGGACCGGCAGTAACTCTAGAAGAGCTACAGGCGGAGTCGGTAAAAGATAAAATCTACTTCTTTCAGTTTTGACTATTCATCTTACTTCTTTAAAGAATATGAGAGATAATGACATAAGAATCATTAATGTATTCTAATATGAGTCATGTATAATAAGGTCTTATGTCTTATTCCTAAAGGCTATAACTAGGAAGTTACAATTGATTAACACATATCAACTCTATATAAGTATCATTCATTATGCTTAATTATATCAGTTAGATTAGTCGTTCATCAATTGTGATTGTAAATGATTTCGATGGATTAAATTATTGATAAATTTATACCCCCAAGTATTACCAGTTCGATTTATTTAAGTTCATCTATTGATCGGATATATATATATATATATGATTATAGATCATAATGTCATTTAGATCATTTGTGAAACTATGGTTGGTATATTTTGATGGAGTTTTGTTCACTGAGCTGGATGGAATTCCGAACCAGTTTAACGTCAGCGTCATTGATGTAAGTTTACTTTGAATCACTACTTTATGATGCAATCTTTTCTATCTTACTATAAATTTACATACTTACCAAACAACTATAAATATGAATGTATAGCTTAAGTAAGAGTTTCCGTCGAAAATTAGATTTTCTTCTCTGAATTCTCTTTCATGATGCCATGAGTTACTTCAATGATCAAAGTTTATCATCTTTTAAGCAATAATTTTGAACTTGTAATTCAACCACGACATTATTGATCATTTTTTAAAATAATTCGTTCATTCGTAGAAGGTCTTCTACTGACGTATTTCGACTGTCATGGTTATCCAGATCAGTTACGTATACCACTACTTGAAAGTGATTCAGTGGTTTTTAACTTTTTTATTTACACTACTTACAAAGTTGAAAGTAGCAACAAATGTTTTGCTTCATTTATTAACGTACATAACAGTCTATGACCTGTTTACTTCCTACTTGGAAATCAGATAAAATAGTTGAAACTTTCACTTATATCGATAAGGTTATGAAGATAAATTTTGTAATTCACATCAAAGTCAGTTGCAGTTTCAGCAATCTTTAGACCGCCGACCAGCATTCTCCAACACACTCTGTCCAGCCACTTCCTTTCTAGTTCTATCAAACTTTTGTTCATTCTTCTTGTATCTGTTTCCATTTCTCAGTGCAATATGTTCTTTGGTCTTCCTCTTCTCCTTTGACCTTCAGGATTCCATGTGAGGGATCGCCTTGTGACGTAGTTGGGTGATTTCCTCAATGTGTGTCCTATCCACAATATGCTGTCACAATAGACTTGGAAGTACTTATCGGTAATTAACAAGTTTGAGATCGTTCAGATAATTTCTCCAGTCATTTTGGAGCTCCAAGCTATCGCCTTTGCTTTTTATCGCCCTCCATGTCTTGACATTGTCAGCATATGGTAAGACCAATGATGACAGGAGACGAGAAAGGTCATTTACATACAAGAGGAATAACAATGGCCCCAAAGCTTTACCTTGAGGTACTCCACTAAGCACAGTTTCCCAGTTAGACAACTTGAAGTTCACTCATACTCTTTGGTGGAGTCTACCTAAGAAGTCTTTTATCCACATTATTAGATTGTCTCCAACCCTGACATTTCTGAACTTATATAACAGCCGGTTGTGGGAAACTCAGTGAAAAGCTTTGCTGAAGTCAATGTAGGCTACGTTTATAGGTGACTTTTGGTTTCTAAGAGCGCAACAGCTTTCACGAGCCACTAACAAGTTAGTGAGACAGGAATAAACTATTCTAAAGCCATGCTGCTTTTGCGAAAGGACCCAGTTTTCATTGAAATACGTAAACAGCTCCTTCTGAATAAACTTTTCTAAAATTTTAACAACCATGCTAGTTAGGCTAACGGGTCAGTAGTTCTCAGGTTTATGTTTCATACCTATTTTGAAGACTGGACTTACCATGGCGTTCTTCAAGTCTTTTGGTAATCGACCCTGAGTTACGGATAGATTGAAACATATACTTAAGGGGTTTGGAATGAAGTTAGCTTGTTCCTTTAGTAACCTAGGATGCATTTCATCGGGTCCCACGGATTTGCCTATATCAAAATTATTCAGAAGATCAAGGACATCGAGTTCTTTAATGGTTTTTCAGTGTATGTGTGTGGGAGATTTGTATGAACTGACGGGTAGGGTGTTCCTACAGTATATACATTGCAAAAGTAGTTTGAGAATAATAATGAAAACAATAATAATGACTTTCTCTGTTCAATAATGTTTGCTTAGTACAACACAGAATTCTCAGAGTACGAAGCAATTTAGTAGATGAATAGCTTAGATCAATTCACGTGAAATAGAAGAATAAACTGATAAGATACAAAACCCATTAATATAGTTCGACAGCACTTCTTTCAAGTATGCAGGTCCTAGAAATAGTTGCAATAAACAAGCTACTTAATAAATAGCAAGTAGTATGATGGGTGTACAGAAAGTGGAT
Organism: Schistosoma mansoni; assembly: GCF_000237925.1. NCBI lineage: Eukaryota > Metazoa > Platyhelminthes > Trematoda > Strigeidida > Schistosomatidae > Schistosoma > Schistosoma mansoni. The sequence continues at coordinate 1,173,518 of NW_017385989.1, read as the reverse complement.
GGCGGGAGTGAGTGAAAGACACACAACAATAGCACAGTCATCAGGAATGAATAACAGTCCTGCTTCTAAGTTGGATGAATTTTTTATCGATCAGTAGTGGAACGATGACCAGCTGCATTAAGGTCAGGCAGAGCCAAAGTGACAGAAGTTTAGACTGGAATTTTATTGGTTAATTTGTAACAGACTCAAACCTATTCCCCCTGAACACAGGATACATATATATTTCAAAGCAAGCCTATGAGCAAATTCAGGTAAATTGAGATTGAGAGTTATGCAAGCCTATTACAACTTTGTTATCCTAACTTGAGGATATATGGATTAGTACTATGTACAGTCAGGTTTTTTTCCTCCCACAAACGTTTTTAGATATTTTCATAATTGAAATGATGAGTCAGTTGAAGCTAGACCACCATGAAAAACCTGGAAGCACTGGACGGCCGTTTTGTCCTATTATTGGACTCCTCAGCAGTGCGCATCCACGATCCCGCACTCGCGAGCGAGATTCGAACCCAGGACCTACCTGTCTCGCGCCAGAGATATATTGCGTCTACACATTTCACTTATTGAATTTTGTTAATTTATGTTACTTCGACGAACACATTTCTATACATTCAGTAGGTCTGTTTAATTTCTTTATCGAGTCATTTAGAATCCTAAGTTTCTAAATGTTACTTTATATTGTTCTTCATTGCTTCCAATATGTATGGAAACAAAGAAATTTCCACTTTTTGTAGTATAGGATCTGTGAACGCCCTTACTTACTTACTTACGCCTGTTATCCCTCGTCAAGGAGCATAGGCCGCTCACCAGCATTCTCCATCCAACTCTGTCCTGAGCCTTCCTTTCCAGTTCTTCCCAGTTCACATTCATCCTTTTCATATCTTCTTCTATTTCCCAAAGTAATGTGTTCTATGGCCTTCCTCTTCTCCGCTACCCTTCCGGATTCCAAGTTAGGGATTGAGTCGTGATGCACATTGGTGATTTCCTTAATGTATGTCCGATCCACTTCCAACGTCTTTTCCTAATTTCCTCTTCAGCTGGAACCTGCTGGTTTGTCCTCTCCCATAAAACGCTGTTGCTGATAGTATCCGGCAAATGGATGTTGAGTATTTTGCGTAGACAACTGTTTATAAATACTTGTACCTTCCTGATGATGGCCGTAGTAGTTCTCCACGTTTCAGCTCCATACAGTAGGACTGTCTTGACGTTCGCATTAAAGATTCTGACCTTGAAATTGGTTGAGAGTTGTTTTGAGTTCCATATGTTCTTCAGTTGTAGAAATGCTACCCTTGCTTTGCCAATCCTCGCCTTTACATCTGCATCCGATCCTCCTTGTTTATCAACGATGCTCCCCAGGTACTTGAATGTTTCCACCTCTTCTAGAGTTTCTCCATCATATGTGATTGGGTTGGTTTTCTCCGTGTTGCATTTGAAGATCTTGCTTTTTCCTTTGTGAATGTGGAGGCCTATCGATGTGGAGGCTGCTGCTACATTTGCTGTCTTCATCTGCATTTGTTCGTGTGTATGAGAGAGGAGGGCTAGGTGATCTGCGAAGTCCAAATCATCTAATTGATTCTGAGAAGTCCATTGTATTCCGTATTTCCCTTCAGATGTCGAATTCTTCATAATCCAGTCAATCACTAGAAGGAAGAGGAATGGGGAGAGTAGACAGCCTTGTCTGACTCCGGTCCTTACTGGAAATGCATCTGTCAGCTGTCCTCCATGCATGACTTTGCACTGTAGTCCATCGTATGAGTTTTGGATAATGTTGACAATCTTTTCAGGAACTCCATAGTGTCGAAGAAGTTTCTATAATGTTTTCCTGTCCACACTGTCAAACGCCTTCTCATAGTCAATGAAGTTGACGTATAGTGATGAGTTCCACTCAACAGATTGTTCGACGATGATCCATAGTGTCGCAATCTGGTCTGTGCACGACCGATCCTTACGGAATCCAGCCTGTTGATCTCGAAGTTGGGCATCTACTGCGTCTTTCATCCGATTCAGCAGCACTCTGTTGAAAACTTTTCCTGGTACTGATAACAAACTGATGCCTCTGTAGTTTTCACATTTGCTCAGATCTCCTTTCTTTGGTAACTTGATGAGAAATCCTTCTTTCCAGTCCATTGGCACTTGTTCCTCTTCCCAAATCTTCTTGAATAGAAGGTGGAGCATATTTGCAGTTATTTCAATGTCTGACTTCAGTGCTTCTGCTGGTATATTGTCAGGTCCTGCCGCCTTCCCACTTTTGATTTGTCTGATGGTCATCTTGACTTCTTCGATCGTTGGTGGAGTGACATCTATTGGAAGGTCAGTGTGTGCTGCTTCGATGTTCGGTGGATTCAATGAGGCTGGTCTATTCAGCAGTTCCTCGAAGTATTCTGCCCATCTTTTCCTCTGTTCTTGAATCTCAGTGATTGTCTTTCCTTCTTTGTCCTTGACTGGTCTCTCTGGTTTGCTATATCTCCCTGCCAATTTCTTCGTTGTATCATATAGTTGTTTCATATTCCCGTCTCTTGCAGCTTTTTCTACCGTCGTTGCTAGTTATCCCATGTATTTCTGCTTATCAGCTTTAATGCTTTTCTTCACTTCCCTGTTTGCTTCTGCGTAGTCTGCTTGTGCTTTGACTTTTCCTGCTCGTGTTCGGCTGTTGTTAATTGCTAGTTTCTTATTCTTCCTTTCTTCAATCTTGTCCAGGGTTCCCATAGAGATCCATTCCTTATGATGATGCATCTTAGGACCCAGAACCTCCTGACACGTTGAAGTTAGTGCTTCTTTTATCCCTTTCCAGTTGTCCTCCAAAGTAGTTTCTTGTTCTTTCAGTAGATCCTGTATAGCTTGGAACCTGTTGTTGAGAGTTATCTTGAATTCGTGGAGCTTGTCAGTATCTCGAAGGAAGGCTGTATTGAACCTTTGTAGTGCTGTTTGTCCAGTTGTCCAGTCTTTCTTTAGCTTCAGTCTCATCTTGGCCACAACCAGGAAGATGGTGATCTGAATCTATGTCAGCTCCTCTCCGGGTTCTCACATCTTCCATTGATCTACGGAATTTTTTGTTGATACAAATATGATCTATCTGGTTCTCTGTGTTGTGGTCCGGTGAGATCCATGTAGCTTTGTGTATGCGTTTGTGTGGAAATATTGTGTCACCTATAACCAATTTGTTGAATGCACATAGATTTGCAAATCTCTCTTCATTTTCACTTCTCTCTCCTAGTCCATGTCGTCCAATTATATCTTCATATCCTGTGTTATCCTTTCCGACTTTAGCATTTAGATCTCCCATCAGGATGGTGAGGTCCTTTCGTGAGCACTTCTCTATAATTGATTGCAGCCTTTCATAGAACTGATCTTTGTCATCGTCGTTGCTATCATTGGTGGGTGCATAACATTGGATAACGTTCATTGTGATCCCTTGCTTCTTTGTTTTGAATGATGCTTTGATTATCCTGGGTCCATGAGATTCCCATCCTACAAGTGCATTTCGTGCTTCTCTGGACAGCATTAGAGCAACTCTCTGAGTGTGTGGAAGATTTTCTCCTGTGACCGGAGTACAGCAGCATCTCTCCTGTACCTAGCCTTTGTTGTCCAGTTTGTGTCTAATGGGTTTCGCTGATTCTGAGTACTGCCAAGTTGTATCTCCTCATTTCCATTGCTATTTGACTGGTCTTTCCTGTCTCCCACATTGTCCGGACGTTACATGTACCTATAAAGAGTGTTGCTCTGGTTGTTAGAAGGTGCATCGGTCTCGTGACTTCCGAAGAATTTCGGCTTTCATCATTAGGCATCATAATTATTCCTTCAACTTGGAGGGCAGAGTTTAAATGGTTTGAATTATTTTTTCTGGTTAGCGTTTTTTAGTGAGTTAGTTTTCTACGGGATGGGGTCGCTAACCCCATGCCCAACCCTCCTACTTTACCCGGGATTGGGACCGGCAGTAACTCTAGAAGAGCTACAGGCGGAGTTGTGAATGCCCTTACTTCTGCGGTATTTTCCTTGTATGACTAGCGATAGTTTTTACTGGTTCAAATTATCTAAGGTAAGATTAGATGTTTTAGACATATTAATGACAACTAGCTGGATCACTTTTCATGAATCATCGAGGTACTACTGATTTTCACCTTTATAGTAGTAATCTTGGATGATAAACGAAATTACTTGTTTAAAAGAAGAGGTGTATAATGAGTAAGAAAACTTTGGATTCTAGGTTTTTAATGGTGGTCTAACATTGATCAGTTCATGATCTCTATAAGAATTAAAGAATCTTCACAACCCTATATTTATAATTATTATGTGCTCACTGGTGACTAGCTTTGAGAAGTAAATCTCGGAGTTCTAGTGAGAAGCTGTAACCCAGTGGAGTTCAACCGTGTCATATGTGAGCCAGTTACTCACCGGAGACAAAGGAAGATCGTCATCAGATATCGTGGATTGGTTGGAGTTAGACATTAGTACCGTTGGATCTCAGCTCAGTGGTCTGGAGGTTAAACTTTCGTGACAGATTGAAGGTCTTGAGCTCGAGTCCCGCGTACAGGGCTATAGATGTCCACTGGTGAAGAGTCCCATATTAAGATGAAATGACCAACAGACAACTGTGGGAGAGAAAAGACTAGCTTTCATCTGAATAGGAAATTAGGAAAAGACATTGAAAGTGGATAGGCCACACATTGGGGAAATCATCAAACTGCATCACGATGCAATCACTAACTTGGAATTCTGAAGGGAAACGAAAAAGAGGAAGACTAGGGAACACAGTGCATTGGGAACCGGAAGCAGATATGAAAAGTATGAAAAGCAAGTAGAAAGAACTGTAAAGGATTACATAGGACAGAGTTGCGTTGAGAGTGGTGGTGGGCGGCCTATGTTCCTTCAGGAGGATTGACAGGCGTAAGTATATATATATATATATATATATATATATGAATAGTGTTCGGTAAAAGATACGAATTATTGGTTGGAATTATTTTTTCCGGCTTTCACCATGAGGCGTCATAACTCTTCTAAATAAAGACCTTCTGACTCCCAGGGTGGAGTTTAAATGGTTCTAATAATTTTTTCTGGTTAACGTTTTTTAGTGAGTTAGTTTTCTACGGGATGGGGTCGCTAACCCCATGCCCAACCCTCCTACTTTACCCGGGATTGGGACCGGCAGTAACTCTAGAAGAGCTACAGGCGGAGTCGGTAAAAGATAAAATCTACTTCTTTCAGTTTTGACTATTCATCTTACTTCTTTAAAGAATATGAGAGATAATGACATAAGAATCATTAATGTATTCTAATATGAGTCATGTATAATAAGGTCTTATGTCTTATTCCTAAAGGCTATAACTAGGAAGTTACAATTGATTAACACATATCAACTCTATATAAGTATCATTCATTATGCTTAATTATATCAGTTAGATTAGTCGTTCATCAATTGTGATTGTAAATGATTTCGATGGATTAAATTATTGATAAATTTATACCCCCAAGTATTACCAGTTCGATTTATTTAAGTTCATCTATTGATCGGATATATATATATATATATGATTATAGATCATAATGTCATTTAGATCATTTGTGAAACTATGGTTGGTATATTTTGATAGAGTTTTGTTCTATCAGCTGGATGGTTTGGTCATGGAGCTTTCATCGTTCTTCTGAATGACATCATCAGCAGCTTAAACGTCAGGTTGATATATAAAAAATAAGTCTTCACCTTTAGTTTGATTTTCTTTTTAGTGTTGAACAATGTTATTCTTTAAATTAACTTAGTATTGTTTGTTTGAATCTTCCCATTGATGTTTAGGTTTGCAACTGGTCAGTCTCTAATTGGCATATGTGCATACTGTGCGTATTGCCTTGATATAGTCCTATTTCACATGCATTATCAGCAAAGATGGAGTGAACATCAACTCTGAGATGCAGGTACATCCAACTGACGAGTCCCAAATAGGATAAAACTCGCGTCCTAGATTCCACTGCTAGTCACTATCCATCTTCGCTTACAATGTTAATCTTTGTTTGGTTGTACAGTAGCAAGTAAGTAGCAGTTTTTCCATAGTAATAACAATTAGCAATGTCACCATTTTGTCAAGTTATTACATAAGACTATTATGATTGATATTCAGAAAATATGTAAAAGTTACTGAAATCTATGTTTTAATATAGTGACATCCATCAAATGATTCTCATTATGATCAGATATACATTGGAGGACTTTAGATATTCGTAAGGGAGCCGCTATGATCGAATACAAAAAACCATTCGGGACATTCTCATCTTCAATAAGCCAGGTTTTGTATACATGCATAGAAAAGCACAGTTCTTAGTGATGTCTCTTCTATTCTCTATTAGTGCCTGTTACTTCCAATGGAGCATAAGCCGCCGACCAGCATTCTCCAACCCACTCTGTCCTCGACCTTCCTTTGTAGTTCTATCCAGTTGTTGTTCATTCTTCTCATGTCTGTCTCTATTTCTCGGCGTAATGTGTTCTTCGGTCATCCTCTTGTTCCTTGGCCTTTAAGATTCCATGTGAGGGCCTTCTTTGTGACACAGTCGGGTGATTTCCTCAATGTGTGTCCTATCCACTTTCATCACTTCTTCCTGATTTCTTCCTACACTGGATGGAATCTGGTTTGTTGTCTCCCACAGTAACTTGTTGCTGATAGTGTCTGGCCAACGGATCTGAATTATTTTGCGCAGACAACTGTTACTAAATACCTGTATCTTCTGGATGATTATTTTCGTAGTTCTCTACGTCTCCACCCCACACAGTAGAACTGTTTTGACATTTGTATTGAAAATTATGATCTTGGTGTTGGTTGACAATTGTTTTGAGTTCCAGATGTTCTTCAGTCGTAAATATGCTGCTCTTGCTTTGCCTATCCTCGCCCTCACATCTGCATCCGATCCACCGTGTTCATCAATGATGCTGCCCAGATATGTAAAGGTTTCCACATCCTCCAAACCTTCTTCGTCCAGTGTAATTCGATTGGTGCATGCTGTATTGTATTAGAGAATCTTGCTTTTCCCTTTGTTTATATTGAGACCTAATGCTGCTGAGGCTGCTACTACACTGGTCGTTTTCTCCTGCATTTGTTGTTGCGTTTGTGATAGAAGAGCCAGATCATCTGCGAAGTCTAAATCGTCCAGCTGCAGCCTACCTGTCCACATTATCCCGTGATTTCCTCCAGATGTTGACGCCTTCACGATCCAGTCGATCACCAGGAGAAAGATAAAGGGTGAGAGTAAGCAACCTTGCCTAACACCGGTCTTCACCTCGAATGAGTCGGTGAGTTGTTTTCCATGGATGATTTGGAAATTTAATCCATCATAGGAATTCCGTATGATATTGACTATCTTATCAGTCACGCCGCAGTGTCAAAGAAGCCTTCATAATGTTGTCATGTCTACGCTGTCAAATGCTTTTTTGTGGTCAATGAAGTTGATGTAGAGTGATGAATTCCATTCAATTGATTGTTCCACAATGATCCGTAGAGTTGCAATTCGGTCTGTATACGGTCGATCCTTACGAAATTCAGCCTGTTGGTCTCGAAATTGAGCGTCAACGGAGTCCCTCATTCTGTTTAACAATACTCTGTTGAAGACTTTTCTCTTAGTGATATGTATGACTTAATATCAAAGATTAGGATAGGTAAGTCTGACACTAGGACAATCCACTCTCGTTTTTATCATTCGTGAATTAACCTCATTTACCATACTATCTTCAATATTCATAGTTACCCAGATACACAAATGTATCAAAGTAACTATGTAACTATATAATCATGTTAGAATATTTAATTATGGCATGTTTTTTCAAACTATATTTACATTCGTTCATAAGTTCTCTTTCGTTGCATCTTTTAACGCGTACTTGTCTACCTTGGTAACTATTTTGTTTTCATTTAAATACTTGATCATCATATGATAAAACGTCATCAAAAACATTGTCAAATTCTGTTTGTTTTTTTCTTCTGGAATTGATTACAAATTCAATGAATATGATTATTGGATCTAGATGAAACCTCGACTGAGATCTGTATATGTATACATGTATATGTTGATGCTGAAGTGACAAAGAAGACATACATAGAGAACGTGACTTTTATGGTGTTATGCATTCCAATCCAGTAATGATATACATGTCCTACTTAAACTTATTATGCAAATGAATGGAAACATTTAAGTGCTAAAATGAATGATAATGTATCTAATTTCGTAAAAAAAAAAACAACTGAAAAGTGTGATTTCCACTGATTTTGAACAGTTGGGATGGAGTTAGTATAAGTGTATTGACAGGATTAGAGAGTATGTTGAAGGAGATACACAATACTTAATTAGTTACCCCTGTCATCCCTCCTGAAGGAGCATAAACCGCCTAACAGCATTCCCCACCTCATCCAAGACTTTCTCATCACCACTGATACTATTACTATTTCAACTATTCAAGGATTTGGTCTGACAATATCTTGTATCTGAGCTAATAGGGTGTGAGAACTTTAACCGATGTACATACCAACAAGTTCTACGTTGTGATTGACTGACTAATTGACCAACTAATTGACAAATAAATAATATGCCAGTGAATTTACTATTTACTGACAGGAATCTTTTTATTACTTGCTTACTTACGCCTGTTACTCCTCATCGAGAAGCATAGGCTATCCACCACCATTCTCCATTCAACTCTGTCCTAAGTAATCCTTTCCAGTTCTTTCTACTTGCTATTCATACTTTTCATGTCTGCTTCCAATTACCGACTCAATATATTCCTTGGTCTTCCTCTTCTTCGTTTCCCTTCGGAATTCCAAGTTAGTTTTTGTCATGTGATGTAGTTTGATGATTTCCTCAATGTGTGGCCTATCCGCTTTCGACATCTTTCCCTAATTTCCTTTTCAGATGGAAGCTGGGTTTTTTTCTATCCCACTGTGGTCTGTTGCTGATATTATTCGGACAACGGATATTAAGTATTTTGTGTAGGCAACTGTTTATAAATACTTGTTCATGCTACTGGAGATGATCATCAAAGGAGTAGCATTGACAAAAATAGGATCAGCAGTAAAATGACCAAACTTTGACTGTTTTATCACTATTATTATCAATGGCTTTATTCATTATCATAAGTTTAGTACAATATAGAATACTCAGCAAAAGTATTACATGAATGAAAAAATGACGGACCAGTACTAAGTGATATCGGTCAGTGGTTACTATATTTGCGCGGACTCACAAATTAATGGCGTACATCTAATAACACTCAAGAACTTCATAGACTTATACTGTCTTGGTTTAGGCATACATAGTTTTCATTAAACCTACTTCTATACATGCGACATTAAATCTCTATGTAATTGGTGATTAGACATATTTTATGCATATTCCAGACACCTTAATTGATGAAAATTCACATTCTTATCAGTCGGATTACCATGTTTGCCGAGTACTCTACGTCCGACTTGACTATCACTCGGTCAACGGCTTTAATATATTCAAATAATCGTTTTCATGTGGACATTTCCATTTAACTAGAAAATGAAATCTATACTTGTCAGACATTTGGGGTATGATAGCCGTACTTGCGCGAACCGATTGTTTTCGTACACTAAATGAAGAACAAAGAGTAGTGACGGTATTCCTCCACTATTGTTGCACGAAAATTCAGATATGCTAGTTCAACCAAATATGGCGAAAGTTGAGACTTTATCAGACTATTTAACTGAAATCTACTCTACGGGTATCGTTAACAATACTTATCATAATCACACCATTGAGATACCAGATATATGACCTGTACATGTGGCTGAGGGAACTGCTGTTTGATTAATCATTAATCTCAAACCTAGTAGGATACCAAGACCTGACGGGTTACATCCACGATTGCTATCATCTCTCGCGGAAATTATTCCAAGTCCACTCTCGATGCTCTTCAACATGTTGATTTTTCACACTCAACTACCTAGTGATTGGAAAGATGCTATAGCTAGTCCTATATTTAAAGATGGTCAGGAAAGGATCGCATCTAACTACTAACCTATCGGTCTAACCAGCTTAGTAGTTGATCTACTTAAAAAGACACTTCTGGTTAAGTTACCAAGTCACATATAATCATATAATCTGTTATGTCCCGAGCAACATAGGTTTGGAAACAAGCATTCATGCTTGACCAACTTACTTATTGCGAGAGAGGATTGAACATCATTCCTAGATAATGGTGTCTGTCGATTTGATATTCACAGTCTTTAGCAAAGCACTTGACAAGGTTTCTCACCTAGGTTTTATGTAAAGCCTTTCGAGATTCGGAATAACAAGTGTTGTACAGGAATGGATAAAAAACTTTATATGTGGCCGAAGACAGAGAGTGAGGATAAATGGGACACTATCTGAATAGGAGTCGGTTAAGAGTGGCATACCCTAAGGCACCATCTTAAATCTCCTTCCACTAAATTAACTACTTCTATGAATCCGGTGTTCATCTTATTGTGCTAACGAGGTATGGCAACTTGGACCGATGGATATATGTGCCCGGTCCTACGTTGTAGCTAACTGACTGACTGATACGTTAATGAATCGCCGCGACTGTTTGAGTTGTCGACATTGTTTGCACTAGACGGTCATTTCATCCTATTGTGGTACTCCTCAACTATGAAATTCCTAAAATCGCCACAAAAACCCCTTTTGATAATAATCATATGCTCACTAGAGACTGGCATCAAGATGTATTTCCTACAGTTGTAATGAGAGGCAGTGGCCAGTGGAGTTCAACCAAGTCCATTGTAAGATAATAACTCACTGAACACAATGGTGGATATGTCGTTCAATTTCGTGGATCGGTTGAAGTTAGATATTAACACTGACGGATGCCAGACGGTTTACTGGTCTAGAGGTTAAGCGCGAGACCGATGAATCCCGGGTTCGAATCTCGCGAGGCGGGATCGCGGATGTGCACTACTGAGGAATCCCACAGTAGGATGAAAGGGCCATCTAGTGCTTCAAGGTTTTCCATGATTGTTTAGCTTCAATTGACTCATAATTTCAAGTATAAAGTTCGCAAATTAACTATTTACTGTATGGTTGTCAGATTTTACTGTGATATTCTTTAATTTTGTGTCTAAATACATTCAATTGTCCGCACTTATGTTCTTGTTCACTACAACTCTATGAAAAAAGTTTTCAAGAGCTTATTTATTTACACATACTTTAGTATATAATCAACAATATAATAAGATGAAATATAATCCCCTTCAATACTGTTTAGGTAAATAAAACTAATTCTCTTTATTTTATATTATTAGAAGATCAAAGATCTTGAGTTCGAATCCCACCAACTGAACAGTTTTTCATACTAACACAAATATGATTATTCATTCCTTTTCAAGTTTTTCTATTGGTAGTTTAATCTAAATATTTTTTTTAAATATTGATATTGATTATGATTGGTTCATTTATAAACACGCCAATAAAATATTGATCAGATTTATGATTGGCTATTTATATTATTGAAATATTATAACCTTGAATATTATTTATTTGGGGGGAAAATTTGAAATGAATGAATAAAAAAAAACAGATCAATCATTCAATGAGTTGCCAACCACAACCAGAACCACAACAACAGCAACAACAACCACAACAACAACAAAAATTAAATTATTTTCATTTTCATAAACCAATACATGGAAAAATAGCTAAAACAAGTGCATTATGTTATACATGGATATCATTAGTAAGTTAAATAAAGTTTATTGTATTGTTATTATGATATATGAATAAGTTTTATATTGGATATAGAAAGTTCTTATTGTGTAAATTAGAATAACATTTGTAAATATATTCATCATTGATAAACCAAGGAGGAGGATGGGATGTAGATGTAAAGGTGAGGATTGGCAAAGTAAAGGGCTGCATTCCTACAACTGAAGAACATATGCAACTCAAAACAACTCTCAACCAATATCAAAGTCACCATCTTCAATACGAAGGTCAAGACAGTTCTACTGTATGGAGCTGAAACGTGGAGAACTACTACATCCATCGTCAAGAAGGTACAAGTATTTATAAACAGTTGTATACGCAAAATACTCAACATTCACTGACCGGATACTGTCAGCAACAATGTTTTATGGGAGAGGACAGAGAAGCTTCCAGATGAAGAGGAAATTGGAAAAGACGTTGGAAGTGGATCGGACATACTTTAAGGAAATTATCAAACTGCATCACGAGGCGATCGCTAACTAGAAATCCGGAAGGAAAGAGGAGAAGAGGAAGGTCAAAGAACACATTACTTTGGGAAATAGAAGCAGATATGAAAAGGATGAATGTTAACTGGAAAAAACTTGAAAGGATGGGCTGGGACAGGGTTGGATGGAGAATGGTGGTGTGCGGCCAATGCTCCTCGACGAGGGGTAACATGCGTAAGTAAGTAAAAGTACTTGTAAATACATTAGATTGTGAGATGATGGAAAGGTTTGTAGCTCAAGTGGATGATTTTGATGGAGTTTTGTTTTTTGAACTGGATAATTTGATTGTGAAGTTTTCATTGTTCTTCTGAACGATATCATTAGTACAAACTTCTGGTAGAAGTGAAGTGTTCAAACTCTTACACATGTGATTCACAGCCTATGTTGTTGATCGGTTCTTGTTGATCATGAATCTATCATTGATTGTATCTTACATTGATTTGATTTTGGTTCTTATGTATGTGCATAATTTTCCTGATTGATTGATAAATTGGATTGATTTGAATGTACTTATTTTCAATTAGATCTTCAACAAGTTTTACTCTAATATATATAGGAATATGTAAATAGATATATGGAAATATTTCATTAGAATCATTGATCCATATATTGCATAAAGCTTGGTGAAGATCTACTTGGAAACGATATTGTTCACTTATATATGTTGTTTTAATTGCCTTGGCTACTAAATTAATAACAGTGAATCACACTTCTTGATAATGTATAAATTAGATGAAATAACTTTATAACATCGATGATTATTTACTTACTTACGCCTGTTACCCCTCGTGGAGGAGCACAGGCCGAACATCAATGATTGAAGAGCATTAATGATACAATTTATTATGTCATTCAAAGGCCTAATAACATTTTGAATAGAATGATTTTAGGATACCTAACGACTCAGTTAAATAACTTTCCATTATTAACTACTACTACTACTACTACCAGCGTTTTTTTAGTGAGTTAGTTTTCTACGGGATAGGGTCGCTAACCTCATGCCCAACCCTCCTCCTTTATCCGGACTTGAGAGACCGGCGGTAGCTTCCGGGGGAGCTACAGGTGGAGTTTAATGTTATTTGAACTTTTAGTAAAAATTATTATAGTAAATCAGATGATATACAATAATATATCTGAAGGGGTTTTGTGGAGATTTAGTATTTTCATAGTTGAAAGCGTGAGTCAATTGAGGCAGTGACCAGTGGATTTCACACCACGTCTGTTGTGAGATATCAACTCACTGAAGACAATCGGTGAACTTCGTGGATTGGTTGAAGTTAGACATAAACACCATCGGATGCCGGCTCAATGGTCTATCGATTAAGTGCTCTGGCTCAAGACTGGTAGGTCCTGGGTTCGAATCTCGCTCGCGAGGCGAGATCGTGGATGCGCACAACTGAGGAGTCTCATAATAGGACGAAACGACCGTCCAGTGCTTCCAGGTTTTTCATGGTGGTCTCATGACTCATGATTTCAACTATGAAAATACTGAACTCTCCATAAAACCCCTTCTGATCTATTAATTAATCGTTTATCTTCATGTATATTGAGAAGAAATAATCAAACCGGCATTTAAAATTTCGACAGTTTATTATTCATCGTCATATTCAGTGGTGATCTAAGATTGCATTTGAATTAATGAAAACTTTCATTTAAAATGATCTTCTTTCTACACATTCAAATTGAATCGTTCAAAGATCCTCATCATATTAACAGATTAATATTTGAACGAAAAATATTCTTTTTGATAGATTCTCTTCAGGTTCTACAATCCATATAACTAAATTAATTATCCGAAAAATTGGCCAGGTTAAGGGCAAAGCACATCGTTTAAAGCTAAAGTATGTGAATTCAGGATGGTCAAACAAAATAGAATAAAATTGTTAATGTTGATATGACACGTATCCAATGTTAATTTGAATCTATATATTATATGTTAAGTGATCCATGATCAGAATAAATATGGGATTATTATTGATGTTAAACCCATAACACTAATAATAATAAACTCCGTCTGTAGTCCTTCAGGGGCTACTACAGGTCCTAAGCCCACACAAAGAAGGAGGGTTTGGCATGCGGTTAGAGACCCCATTTCTTAGAAAACTAACTCGCGATAAAATGCTAACCAGAAAAAATCATTCAAACCATTTAAACTCTGCCCTGGGAGTAGAAAGCATAATTATGACGTCTCATGATGAAAGCCGAGTTCCTTCGGAAGTCATGAGGCCGATGCCCCTTCTGACAGCCAGAGCAACAATTTTTATAGGTACATGGAATGCTCGTACAATTTGAGAAACCGGGAGAGCCATCCAAGTTGCTATAGAAATGAAAAGATACAACCTGGAGGTGCTTGAGATCAGTGAAACACATTGGACGCAGGTTGGACAACAACAGCTATCTTCAGGAGAGATTTTGTTATACTCCGTCCATGAAGAAGAAAATGCCCCACATACACAAGGAGTTGCGTTGATGCTGTCCAAACAAACACAAAATGTACTTATAGGATGGGAATTTCATGGACCGAGGATCATCAAAGCCTCCTTCAAAACAAAGAGAGAGGGCATTACAATGAATGTCATCCAATGCTATGCGCCTTCTATCAACTACGATGAAGACGTTAAAGATCAATTCTACGATAGACTGCAGTCAATCTTCGTGAAGTTCTCAACAAAGGACCTGATCATTCTGATGGGAGATTTCAATGCCAAGGTTGGAATGGACAACACTGAATACGAAGACGTCATGGGACAACATGGACTGGGAGGAAGGAACGAAAACGGTGAGAGATTTGCAAACCTATGTGCCTTCAATAAACTGTTCATAGGCGGTACCATATTCCACATAAAGGCATACACAAAGCAACATGGACTTCATCGGATCATACTACACAGAACTAAATCGACCATATCTGCATATACACAAAGTTCAGGAGAACGATGAAAGATGTGAGATCCAGGGGAGGAGCTGATATAGTCTCACATAATCATTTGCTGGTCGCCAAGATGAAACTGAAACTCAAAAAGCATTGGGCAACGGGGCGGATAATATCACAAAAGTTTAATACGGCTTTTCTTCGAGATACTGACAGACTCAAGAAATTCAACATAGCCCTCAACAATAAGTTTCAGGCCTTTCACGATCTACTCAATGGAGAGGGAACTACTATGGTTAAAAATGGGAAAGGGATCAAGAAGGCAATCATTTCAACATATCAGGAGGTTCTGGGCAACAAAAATCACCACCACAAGGAATGGATCACTGTTGATACACTGGATAACAAAGGAGGAACAAGAAGGCAGCAATCAATATCGGCCGAACAAGAGCAGAAAAAGTCAAAGCACAAGTCGAATATACAGAAGTAAACAAGCAAGTGAAGAGGATCCCAGAACCGACAAACGTAAATATGTGGAAGATTTAGCAATCATGGTGGAAGAGGCTACAAGAGAAGGAAACATAAGACCATAGTATTATGCAACAAAAGAACTCGCTGGAAATTATCGTGAACCAGAATGACCAGTGAGAAGCAAGAAAGGCAAAATAATCACCAACATAGGAGAACAACAAAATAGGTGGGTAGAACACTTCAAAGAACTCTTGAATCGACCAGCTCCACTGAACCCACCCAACATCGAAGCAGCACCCACAGACCTCCCAATCGATGTTGGCCCACCAACAATTGAAGAGATCAGTATGGCCACCAGACAAATCAAGAGCGGCAAAGCAGAAGGACCAGACAACATTCCAGCAGAGACACTGAAAGCAGATGGAGCAGTACCTGCAAAGATACTCCACATTCTTTTCAGTAAGTTTTGGTATGAAGAATAAGTGCCATCAACAGACTGAAAAGGACACCTGATCAAAATACCAAAGAAAGGCAGAGGAAGAAATGAGGAAGAAGCACTGGAAGTACATAGGACACACATTGAGGAAATCACCGAACTGTGTCAAAAGACAAGCTGTCACATGGAATCCTGAAGGCCAAAGGAGTACAGGAAGACCAAAGAATATATTAGGCCGAGAAATGGAGACAGACATGAGAAGAGTGAACAAAAGTTGGATAGAACTAGAAAGGAAGGCTCATGACAGAGTGAGTGGGTTGGAGAATGCTAGTCGGTGGCCTATACTCCATTGGAAGTAATAGGCGTAAGGAATTAAGTAACTAATAATGACCATGATAATAATAATACAAAGATTTATGAATAAAGATAACAGAGGCAATTACATTTAACTACAAAAGGTCGTAAGTATAATAATCAAATTAGGTCATTCAATAACTAAGATTACTACTGATTCATTGACCTTGAAGTTGGCCAACGGAGGAGAACCGATTAAAGATTGAATGTTTTGAAATGTAATTTAAGAGATTAGCGAAAATTGTAGGTCAACAAATGATCATCAAATAACAACAACAACACCGCCCCCCCGCCAACACCACCACCACCAACAACAACAAAAAGATTGATCCATTTATTTCGATTCGATAATCTAGCAAATACCATGTGATCAAAGAAGATAATATCATTTTATTGATTATAGTATACTCTGGTTACATCTAGTTTATACAAAGAGCCAAATATATATATTACGTAATTTTTCGTGCCTTAGTGATTAATAATTTCAGCAACAACAACAAAAACAAAAACTTATCTTCGGGTAAGTTAAATGTCAAAGAATATTAAACTCCACCCGTAGCCCCTCCGGAGACTACTGCCAGTGCCAAGCCAACACAAAGGAGGAGGGTTGGGCATGAGGTTAGCGACCCCATCCTGTAGAAAAACTAACTCACTAAAAGAAAAACGTTAACCAGACAACAAAAAAGTACATTTACAAACATACGAATAGTAGATTTCATTCATTAGATCTTTTTCATATGTCTATTATGTTTGTCTAGTAAGTTAAGTATCTGATGATCAGATTGATTTCTTATCATCCAGATGAAGTGAATAGAGAGAGATTATAAATCTATAAATGAATCAATAAAATGAAAGAAAGCAAAATTATAATTTTTGTCACGAAATACATTTTTGACATGATAACTGATGGTTAGTTCGTGACGATATATCAGCACTTGAAGTTATGACACTTTATATCTTAATCCGGATTCTTCAAACTCATTCATCTACTTTTTATGATCGAAAGTAGATGAATTGGCGAGATTATAATTTATAGATGACCTTTGAATGAATCTTAAATGACCTTGAGAAATGTTAGCCAATCAGTAAACAGTCAGTATAGAGTAAAAATAGATTATACAAAACCAAATAATTAAAGTGGATACACTTCTTTTATATGGTAGAGGAACTCATCCATATGGCTTCATAATAGTTGGTCTCTGGAGCCATGATAAGGTCATAAAAACCCTCTCAGCCTCGACCACACAGCTTCATTATTGTTTGTGTGTACTCCCGTTGTGTAAGTTTATTATTTTTATTATAGATATGTCCCTACAATACTCATACTACTGCACAACCGAAACTTCAGTAACATCTGCGATTATTGCAGCCAATGTTAATGCTGCTTTTATTATACAGTTCGCGGCAATTATTATAATATGTCTTAATCTCAATCTGGACCGAGCGAAAGAGGTTTCTATTCTTGCAAACGTCTTCCTCCAACATACGTTACATCGAAGGACAACATCACGGTAGTCTGCACAAGGTTTACATGTCATTTAATATTCGTAATTACAAATACAGGAACTTCTCAGTAGTCCCATTTATTGTAGCCGCTTAATTATCAAGCTTTATCTAAAATCCTCTGTGAACCGATCGTACATGAGCATCAGGTACTGAAATTGGCGCCGTGACCTTGAAAGATCTCAAACGCTTCAGATTGGCTCGTCCATAATTTATAGTCTCGCCGATGAATTTTTTCAAGGTCACTTTCACATCCTTGAAAGTTAGATTGTAAACTATAATTTGACATATATTGTTTGTGTCTTTTTATTTGTTGGTTGGAGGCTGTAGACAGAAGACCTTAGACATAGATTTCTTGACAGTTTGCACTTGTACCTGGTATCTTGAGGGGACGGATATTCTTTGTGAGATTAGATCTGAAGCCATTCAATTTTACAGCCTAGGATTTTGCCATTAAGTTATTCAAGCAGCATATGATTTTCTGTTGTACAGAGTTATCGATAATAATTTGTCACTCAACCTCACAGAAATTCAATCGGTAGAATTCAATCAACACTTAAGACTAAACAAATATGATGTTAGTCACTACTCAATAACTGTTGGCTGGTCATATCTGTTGTTTCCCAACCTACAAAAGAAAACTAATATCTGACACTTAGTGATCTTCAATGGTTTACAAAATGATATAGAATTAATGATTTAATCACTAAGCTTCATCTAATTCTTTTTAAGCAAACCAAGAGTGCGGTATTCTTTTTTTCAAGGCTTTTGGTTTAAGAGAAGTATTTTTAATGGTGTTACATCATCTAAAGTCAAAGTGGTATACATATTCCATGATGGATATCTAAATGTTATATTGCCGTCTATAAGGTGTACTTTGTCAGTGTATATTAGTTATTGAAGAATTATTTTATCATAAACAAAGTCTAATTCAGAAGGGGTTTTCGTGGACATTATAGTAATTTTAATAGTTGAGATCATGAGTTGATTGAAGCTAGACCATCATGGAAAACCTTGGAAGCACTGGATGACCATTTCGTCCTATTGTGGGATTCCTCAATGGTGCGCACCCACGATCTTGCTTCGCGAGATCAGTGGAGTTCAGCCAGGTCTGTTGTGAGATAGTAACTCATTGAAGACATTGGTGGATTTGTTGCTCAATTTTGTGGGTCAGTGGAAGTTAGACATTAACACCGTTGGATGCCGGTCGGCTCAGTGGTCTGGAAGTTAAGCGTTTGTGCGCGAGAGACCGATGAATCCCGGGTTCGAATCTCGCGAGGCGGGATCGTGAATGCGCACTACTGAGGAGACCCACAATAGGACAAAACGGCCATCCAGTACTTCCAGGTTCTCCATAATTGGTCTAGTTTCGATTGACTCACGATCTCAACTAATAAAATTTAATTCGTCCATCAAACTATTGTACTCTTTTTCATTGAAATACTTTATTCCTCTTACGAATCATTGTAATATTTCCTCTCCTTTCTAGAAAACATTGTAACTAAGGGCATCTTCAATAATTTTATAATATAATGACTATAGTAAACAAGGAGGTATATAATTGCACATTTTTCAATATAAAATCAAAATGACATCAATGTTCTATCCTCTTATTGTCATATGTATTCGTTTTTATACCAAAAATATATCAATAAATTATTATGTCAGTTTCTTAGGTACTTAAGTTATACTTACTTACTTATGCCTGTTAATCCCAATGGAGCATAGACTGCCGACCAGCATTCTCCAACACATATAATCTGACATGCGCCTTCCTTTATAGTTCTATCCAACTTTCGTTCATTCTTCTCATGCCTGTCTCTATTTCTCGGCGTGATTTGTACTTTGATCTCCCTCTTCTCCTTTGATCTTCAGGATTCCATGTGAGGGCTTGCCTTGTGACACAGTTCGGTGATTCCCTCAATGTGTGTCCTATGTACTTCCAGTGCTTCTTCCTCATTTCTTCCTCCACTGGATGAAATCTGGTTTGTTCTCTCCCACAGTAGCTTGTTGCTGATAGTGTCTGGCCAACGGATCCGAAGTATCTTGCGTAGACAACAGTTGATAAACATCTGTATCTTGTGGATGATGGCTTTCGTAGTTCTGCAGGTTTCCGCCTCATACAGTAGAACTGTCTTGACATATGTATTGAAAATTCTGATCTTGTTGATGGTCGACAATTGTTTTGAGTTCCCGATGTTCTTTAGTTGTAGTGAATATGCTGCTGTTGCTTTGCCAATCCACGCCTTCACAACTCAAGTGATACTTTCTATGAAAAAATAGTTTGCTTTTTAAATTTTCATCCATATTTACAATCGTACTTTTCTATAATATAAACTAATCAATATTTTGGATCTTCCCATCGATGTGTTAGGACTGCAACTGGTCAGTCTCTAATTGGCACATGTACATACTGTGCGTATTACCAGTTGTAGTCTTAACACATCGATTGGAAAGATTCAAACAAACAATACTAAATGAATTTAAACTTCACCCCATTGCACAAGTAATTGGCTATCAGGACTCAGTGGCCGAGTGGATAACGCGATGGCGTTAGAAGCAAAAGGTACTGGGTTCGAGTCCCAGAGTGAACATCAACTCTGAGATGCAGGTACATCCAGCTGACGAGTCCCAAATAGAACGAAACGCGCGTCAAACTGGATTCCACTGCTAGCCACTATCCATCTTTGCTTATCATGCTTGTGAATTAAGGCTATATCGAGGCAATACACACAGGATGCACATATGGCCAATAAGAGACTGACCAGTTACAGTCCTAATATATCAATGGGAAGATTCAAACAAACAATACTAAATTAATTTAATCAATATTTTTTTTGTTTTTTATTTATTTTTTTAGGGATTATATAGTGAAGTATTAGGTCCAACATTACCTACTTTAATGTATAATACCAAATCCAATTATGAACAAATTGGTATAGCCTTATCAACTAGAGCAATTGGTTTATTATTTGGTTCATTAATTGGTGGAATATTATCAGATCGATATAAATCCTTACGTAGTATATTTATCATATTATCATTAATAGTTGGTGCTATTACTACATTAATAGTACCATGGTGTTTAAATGTTATTATATTAACAGTTATATTATTTATAGCTGGATTCTCACATGGTTTCCTAACAACAAGTAAGTGAAATATTATGTTTAGTATAAAAATTGAGTTATCACAAAGTATATTACTTACTTACTTACTTACTTACTTACGCTTGTTACTCCCAATCGAGCATAGGCCGACGACCAGCATTCTCCAACACACTCTGTCCTTGGCCTTCCTTTCTAGTTCTATCTAATTTTTGTTCATTCTTTTCATGTCTGTCTTCATTTCTCGGCGTAATATGTTCTTTGATCTTCCTGTACTCCTTTGGCCTTCAGGATTCCATGTGTGGACTTTTCTTGTGATGCAGTTGGGTGATTTCTTCAGTGTTTATCCTATCCACTCCCAGTATTTCTTCCTGATTTCTTCCTCTACTGGATGGAAGCTGGTTTGTTTTCTCTCACACACAAATTGTATAATCTTCATGAAAAAATTCAATTTTTTCATATTTTTATATATTTTCTTGATAGTAGTAGTTTAACTTTGATAGCAAATTTTAATTTAGTAAAGAATCCATCCAACTCTATTGTGGTGTGTCAATAATTAATTAATTAATCGATAAGAGTAGAGGATATTCGTAGGCTACTAGTATTCGATCATAGGTGTCTTCGAAGCATAGCTCGTGTATCCTGGGACCACTGAGTAAGTAATGCTGTTGTTAGGAAACAGGTACTAGGTAAAGATGGCAAATCGATTGATGATGTGGTGAAACTTCATCAGTTGAGATGGCTGGGACACGTGATACGTATGCCAAACTACCGTCTGCCCCGACATGCAATGTTTTATGGTGTAGAAGTAGATTGAAAGAAAGTTAGGGGCGGCCAGACCAAAACGTATCACAAATCCATGAAGTCACTGACAAGTGGATTGAGCCATGTTGATAGGTGTGGTCTACCTGGTTGGGATCCGAGAGATGATAACGACCGATGGTTAGAGACTTTGAATGACATGGCTCAAAATCATTTGCAATGGCAAAGGTGCATCCACTCTTTGTGTTCTACCAAATTCTAATCTTCTGAATTCTTCATGTCTCTATCTTTTTTCTCTTTCCAAATTTATTTCACCGTATTATGCTCCTTCAATAACATCTTCAAACCCTTATCTTTCACATAATACTTTTACTCTTACTACTTCTACCACTATGGGATTTGGATCGACAACTTCATCTCTGTGCTAATGTGGTATGGCAACTCGAACTGATGTACGTACGTACGTACGAAGTTCTACGTTGTGACTGACTGACTAACTGTCAATAACTAACTCAGTAACATATAAATATTATTCATCAAATAATGAATTCAGTTGAGATACTTTTGAAAACTAGACAGGAATGGAAAAACTCTTCGTCTTAGTGTTAAACAACTCAGTCTTACACTTTCATGAATTTAGTAAGTATCGATTCGCATGGAACGAGGGTTAAATCATGAGATCATTTAGTTGAAATGGAGTGGTACAAGTTCTCAGCTTTGTTCAGTTCATAACTAATCCCTATTGCTGAATGCCGTTTAATTCGCTAATGAACTCATACTAAAGAAGCTATTCAGTGTTTCTTTTTTTTCAATGACATTTTAATTGACATCATTATTTACTGAATACTATTTATAATTCACCTCTAAAAACCAAACATGAAATTCAACAAAACGACAGTTTGGACCTGACCAATCCTATAGAGCCTAAGCGTTCTCCATGAGATCAACCCTTCTGGGTTTGATTCCCGCATGTGGGATCGTGAGTGTGCGCTTCTGAAGAATCCCAAGCAAGTACAAAACAGCCATCCACCACCTCCAGATTCTCATTGGTTGTTTAACTAAGATTAGTTCGTGACTTAGAAACTATGAAGAAGTGATCTGTTTGTAAAATTTTTTGTTATCAGTTTGTACATTTGACTAAATTCTGTAAGGAAATCTAGACAGTCAATAATCATGATAAAGTAATATCGAATATTATAACGTTGAATAATTTAATGCAAATGAGAATAATACACGGTATGATAATATCGAAAGAATTTGAGTAACTAAGAGATTGTGAACAGATTTAATTGAAGTGAGATTACTAAAGTAACTGTTTGTTTTCTCATGTCATTCATTAAATATCTGGAAAGATTGGTTCAACGAAGATAGTTGTTAATTACTTACGCCTATTACCCCTCGTGGAGGTGCATAGGCCGCCCACCATCACTTTCTATCCAACTCTGTCGTAGGCAATCCTTTCCAGTTCTTTCCAGTTAATGTTCATCCTTCTCATATCAGCTTCTATTTCCCGATGTAATGTGTTCTTTGGCCTTCCTCTTTTCCACTTCCCCTCACCATTCCAAGTTAGGGATTGCCTCGTGATTTCCTTAATGTATGACCGATAGACTCCCAACGTCTTTTCCTAATTTCCTCTTCAGCTGGAAGCTGGTTTGTTCTTTGTTGTTGTTGTTGCTGATAGTATCTGGCCAATGAATGTTCAGTATTTTGCGTAGACAACTGTTTATAAATACTTGTATCTCTGCCTGTAGCTCTTCTAGAGTTACTGCCGGTCTTAAGCCCGGGTAAAGGAGGAGGGTTCGGGCCTAGGGTTAGCGACCTCATCCCATAGAAAAACTAACTCTCTAAAAAAACGCTAACCAGGAAAAAATAATTCAAACCATTTAAACTCTTCCCTGTGAGTTGAAGGAAGAATTGTGATGCCTCATGATGAAAGCCGAAATTTTTTGGAAGTAACAAGGCCGATGCACCTTATAACAACCAATGATAGTTGTATTTTCAGTGAATTTATTCCCAAAGCTGTACAATGGTAGACATATACTGGTTTTTCACATTAATAAAGAATAATATGTTTGGTAATAGTAATAATATTACTGAAGATAGTAATAAAAGTGGTAATAAAGTGGTTAAGTATCATGATAAACTAGAATATTGAAACTGAAATGAAAGATAATCATAGAGGGGGCGTCAAATGACAATAAGTTGATCAGAGGTGAAAGATTAATAAAGAATAAGAGAATAGATCGGAAGCGGTTTTGTGGAGGATTTAGTATTTTCATGA